>NC_142285.1:41459224-41761010 GCF_965620075.1 Prunus avium
GTTCAGTGGCTGAATTGCCAGCGCTATGCATGGAAACCCTGCTGAAATAGAACACCTTCCTGGCGCAGCAATTCCATAGTCATATCCAAATTTGGCAATGATCAACTGCTCGTTGATTGTGATCCAATTTTTGACCCTATCTCCGAATGTTGTAAAACAGATTTCAGTGTAAGCCTTGAAATCATCCACAAAAGAACGGTTCAAAGGGCCTAAGTACTTGTCTTCCAAACCTTGTGGTAGATCAAAGTGCAATAAGGTCACATAGGGTGTGATCCCATTCTCGACTAATTCATCAATAAGGCTGTTGTAGTGATCAATGAACCAAGTATAGCCGGTCGGCTGTACTGTTTGAATATGATATATTTCAAACGTATAGCCGGCTATACTATTAATTTAGGGAAAAAATTAAAAAAAGGAAACACGGAGTATAGCCTATCGGCTTGTTTTTAAACGGCGTATAGCCGGGCGGCTATACTATTAGTTTAGGAAAAAATAAACATGGGCGTATAGCCGCGCGGCTATACTCTTTTAATATATTATATTTACACAGTATAACGGCGCCTCTACACTATTAATTTCAAAAGCAATTTAAAAAAACACCGAGTCTAGCCGCCTGGCTATACTCATTTAATATAAATCTACACAAACCGGGCCAAATTGTTTGAGTTCAATTCTAAAATATACGCAATAGCTGCATTTGATATGTTGTGAAATTAAAGTTAAAATGAAATCGTAGAGAAACGGCTGCACTCAAATGGCCCTTTGTGTCAATCAGGAGGATAGGCTTCGACAATTCATCAGTTTCTTCAGATGTTTTGAATCTGTATATATAGATGAGTTTGATTTCTTCAACCTCCCTCAATACAAAATTGGCCTCCTTATTTGTTTTGGATCAAGGATAAAGCTGAATGATAGTTGCAATGGTGGATGACCGTTTGATTCGAGATATAATGAATGAAACCGATAGAATCAATGGACCAAAGTTTACATGATCCAAAGTAATAGAATAGAAATCCCAATCCAGAAACCAAAATGAAACCCAAAAAGCTCAATGTCGCTAGAGGACCAAAGTTGAAAAAAGTTTGTGCTGTTTCTTTCAAAGGAAGACATTGGTAAGAGCGGTATTTGACTCCAATGATGCCTTCACCAACTTCAAACCCTACAAGAGAGAGAAATATACACGTAAGACATTTAGCTCTCTAAATAGATCAACAAGCCACTGATAAGAGTTAGAGAAATATATAGGACATGAAACCTCCTTAACTTGAAGTGCATCAATCCCCTTCATATTGAACTTTTGAAGTACTGCAACACTTGATTCAGTGTCATTGGCTTCACTTCCAAATTATGCATTATCATGTAAATAACACCACCCTTGACATAGCCTGCCTTAATATTGCTGGAGGTTGCTCTAGTAGGAGCAGATGGAGAAACATAAGACACCGGGGATCTGCACTGTGGACAAGGGATTCCATAGCTCTCAGAAATACGGTTACTGCACCTCACACGAATGTAGAACAATTTAGAAATATTCTAGTCATTGTTGGTCGGCAATGCAATTGAAGGATATTGGCCGCAGAAATTGCTGTTTTGGGTTTGAGCAGGGTGTCCTTAAGATTGAGTGGCAAGTATGAGTTGACACTAAGGCTTTCGGCACTCTGGTAACAGTTGCAACATGCAAAGACAGAAAACTGAAAAGGAAATCAACAACTTCCTTGCTTGCTTCAGCAAACAGAACTTTGTGGCTTTTTGTGTCAATCAGAAGCTTCAAACTCACGCTAGCGATGTTGGTGGTGGCCATTGAGGGGATATTAAGGACAGGCCTTCACAAAAAAAGTATCCTAAATTCAAAATTATTCAAAAATGGCAATGGTGAACGGATCAAGAAGGTGGAGGGTCACCTTGGACTCTGCATCATCAGTCGACCACAAAGCAACTCTACATATACAAATCTGTCATTACCTATAGGGAATATAATCTACAGATGAGTGAATAAATATGTATTTATTTCCACTGAAAAAACTGTAATCTGAAATAGGTTCGAAAAATCGGCCTAGGCGCTAGGTGGGAGGACAACGCCGCAATTTCACCCTAATCATTAGGGGTAGGCACCAGGGAGTTAGGCGGCCACTGGGCGCCCGCCTAGGCGGCCCTAGGCGGCTCTAGGCGGCCCTAGGCGGCTCTAGGCGGGTCTGGGCGGGCGTTTTGCCGTTGAGGCGTGGACGAAGGGCGGTTGAAGCGCGCAGGATCCGCAGCTTGTTAAGAAGAAAGACGGAGAGGAAGGAGAAGGCGACGCTGGGAAGAAGAAGATATCTGACCTAATTTTTAATATAGCCAACGGATTGGGTTTTGTAAAATGGCCTTAAACATTGTATTAAAATGGGCCTAGTTTTTTTGTGTCAATCAGAAGCTTCAAACTCACACTAGCGCTGTTGGTGGTAGCAATTGAGGGGAATTAAGGACAGAGAAGAAGGAGCATGTGCTTAAGCCTTCAAAGACCTATTTTATAAGCTTCATAAAAGAAGTATCCTGAATTCAAAATTATTCAAAAATGGGAATGTTGAATGGATCAAGAAGGCGGAGGGTGGGTCACCTTGGAGACGCTGCATCATCAGTCGACCACAAAGCAACTCTACATATACAAATCTGTCATTACCTATACATAGGTAATATAATCTACGGATGAGTGAATAAATATGTATTTATTTCCACTAGTTGGCATTCATCAACTAAACCAACAGCCAGATTTACAATTGGTTTTGTTTTGTATTTGCTTTTTCATATTATGTTGGAATTTAGTAGGTGTGAGGTGTGATGTGAGTTACTTTGATACCACTTGTTCGTTTGTAGGGGAAACAAAGTGATTTTATTAGATTTGGAGGAGAATAGTACATAGCTTGGTATAGGCTAATTGGCCTCCTTAGCATATTGGCTTATTGGCCATCACACATGACTTAGATTAGTTTGGGCTATTTGGCCCTACACTTAGATTGGTGAGCTTATTGGCTCCCTTAACATAGCTAGCTTTGGGTAGCTCTTGGCTCCCTAATGGTTTGGAGTTTGGCTTCTTTGCTCCCACATGGATTGGGAGTTGATTGGTTCACTCCCAACCTACTCACTTTATTCATTACATTGGATGGCTTGATGCCTATTTTATAATTGTTCCTAACCGACATAGCCCAAGTTCCACCGACTTGGCTTCTTCATTTACAGCCACTAGCATATACAACTTTCTAGACTTAACTATATTACTCTAATATAATATCTAGTTAATGTAGTCTTGCTCTAGAGAATTCCTCCATAGATATTTATCTTTAGCCATATGTGTCTTGCGGCCATGCTTTAGTCCCACTGATTTGCTCTCTTTTATCCAGCCACAAGTGTGGCTTCATCTAGAATATTCTTTGCATATTTATTTTTGTGTTGCCGACATTCCATCATCTAGTTTGTAGGTTCTTGAGTTTTCTAGAATTGTGTAGTTACATCTACACAAATATGCATTACTTTTTCAACATATTAGTTGTACTGTATCTTCAGACTTCACTAGTTTAGAGGCCAAAGACAATGAAAAAGTCAACTAACAGGTCTATGCTCCCTTCAGCAAACAGAATTTTGTGGCTTTTTTACATGGACTAGGAGTTTCACCTTATTTTTGGTGATTGCCATTGATGACGTCAAGAAGACTGATCCATAATTACATGGATGAGTTTATTCTTTGGAATGTATGATGAACTTCATAGATCAAGTAAGAGGAGAGAAATTTGATAGGTAAAGAGAGAGAATATAATAGATCACTAGAACATGTAATTTTGTCACACGTTTGCATGAGTATGGATTAATTAATCTGGTGTGAAAAATAGGAGAAGCGGTAATGCAAGGCATCAAAAAGCTTTTATACGCTTGCAAACTGCCACTTCAGGAACAAAACTACATTTGGTGTGTTTAGAAATTGAAGTAAGAATTTGTGTGACATGACAAGGGTTTGAGTTGCAAGGTGTAGAAGGGTGAAGAGAAAATCAACAACTTATTTGCTTGCTTGTAACTCTGTGTGCAAAGATGACAGAGAAGGACGACAGACGTATAATATGTCTAAATAGCCTTAGAAAGACCAATGTATAAGCTTAGACAAGCCTTAGAAACCATCAACAGCAATTCAAACTGAATCAATGGTACTAAATCCTAAGAACTCATAAAACTGCCCAAATGGGGGAAAAAAAACAGAGAACTGTTGTAAAAGTTGGTCTCCTGTCAACTGGTTTGAGATTTGATCATGCCGAAAAGAATCGAAGAAATGGAGGCCCAAAACATAAAATCAACAGAAAAACAAAAAACAAAACAGTACAAATGCCTTAGAGAATCAGTGCTTCATAAAGTCCACATTTATCCTTGTGGAGCAGTGTAGATGAGCAAGTTTACATCAGCTATATGTAGGGAATATAGTTTACAGATGAGTGAATAAATGTGTCTTTATTACCAATATAACATTTCCATCAACTAAGATACAGTTCCAATTTCTTTTTGTCATCTCAAGGGTCGCCTTATAGTTGCTGCTGGTGAAGCAATATACATCTTGTGGGACTATAGTTCCTCTGCAGCGTGGACAAATAGCTTAGGGTTGTCTGAGACATACCAGCAACTGGTTGCATAACAGAACTTTTCAGCGGGCCTTTGGATCATCGGTGGTCAAAATCCGAAGGACATTAGCTCCAGCAGAAAGTTCGTAGGTTTCAGCAAGGCCTCCTCCTTGTCAGTAGCAGGTTGTAGTATGTGTCACTGAGATTTTCAATGCTCTTGTAAAGTTTGACTAAGCTTCCACCCATGTCATCCTTGTTAGAGACGAGTTTAGTGGCAATGCCTAGAGGCAAAAGACAAGACTAAAAAGCAAATCCACAAAAGTGCTTTCCCCCTTCAGCAAACAGAACTTTGTGGCCTTTTTACATGTACTTAATTTTGGCAATTGCCATTGATGCCGTCAAGAAGACTGATCAATAATTTTGTTTGAAAAGCCTTAAGTGAACTGGTCATGAATACCGGTTGACGGATAATATCTTTACCCCACAACTAGGATTGTTGTTTTTATCTCATTAATTATCATCCTCTGTTTCAGGATTTATCTTCAATAATTACATGATTAATAGATCATTTTAAGGCTGCTTTTGAAGATGAGAATTCCTTATTTCACAAATGATAATCCGTATAGAACAAAACAGCTAGCTGGGTTATATGATTTATTTCATTCATATGATTGGGATTTAGATCTTGGACTGACTAAACATGGATCTTAATAGCTCAATTTAATTATAAATTGTATTGATCAAATCCATTCACGCATCCTAAACCAGACAAAACTGATTAATCAAATATTCTCCCTGATTTAGATGAGAGTGCTCAATGGAATCAAATTGTTACAACTTAAAACCATTTTCACTTATCATTCTTTTTAAGTTGGGAATGCTATTGAAATCTAAGCCCGCGTACATCGTGAGAGAGAGAGAGAGAGAGAGAGGAAAAGCATCCTCAATAGTGAACTCGGGCTAAGAGGAAAAGCATGGACCCTCTTTTGGCACTGTAACAACTGACAAGCAAAACCCATATTCGGATCAGCAATGCCTCTTGCTGCTTCCACATACTAAAATGAATGATCAAAACTCTGTCCTTCTCTCCACATAAGATACGCAATCACCAATGAGGTGGACCGAGATACCCTTTGACAAAAAATGAACAAAAACTCTTCCTCCTTGTTCCCTAACATCTTTAAAGTAATCAAAAACATCATATAAGATACTAGTACGTCCTCGGTCGGACTGTCCCGCAACCATAGAGTTCTATACACAAAACCCTGAACCCTAGGCGGTTCTAGGCGGCTCTAGGCGGCCTCGGCGGCCCTAGGCGGTTCTAGGCAGCATAGGCGGCCCTAGGCGGTTCTAGAAGGCCTAGGCGGCCCTAGGCGGTTCTAGGCGGCATAGGCGGCCCTAGACGGCTCTAGGAGGGTCTAGGCGGCCCTCATATGCTCTAAGCGCCCTAGGCAGCTCTAGGAGGGTCTGGGCAGGCGTTTTGCCGTTGAGGCGTGGATGAAGGGTGGTTGAAGCGCACAGGATCTGCTGCTTGTAAGGAAGAAAGACGGAGAGAGAGAGAGATCGAGATAGAGAGAGGAAGGAGAAGGCGACGCTGGGAAGAAGAAGATACCTGACCTAATTTTTATATTTGAAAAGCATAGCCGCTCGGCTATACTATTAATTTGAAAAAAAAAAATGAAAAAAAACACGGAGTATAAAGGCGTTGCCATACTATTTTTATATATTATATTTAAACAGTATAGCCGCCCGGCTATACTATAAATTGGAATAAAAATTTAAAAAAACGGATTATCACTGCCTGCTGCAATTGTCGGCTGAGCAATATAAGTCGTAGGTTTAGAAATGAAGCTATGGCACTTTGGACAAATGGCCTTAGGGTCTTCCGCCACATAGCATATCTTGCCGCCAGAGTAGGAGTAGCTTGACGGATCCTTGTTGAGGTTGGGTTGTGAGTATGTGTCGTTTAGGTTTTCTAAGCTGTCGTAGAGTTTGCCTAAACAACCGACCATGTGTTTCCTAGAGAGAAGCCTGATCACAATGCTGACGGGTAGAGGCAGAAGGGTGAAGAGAAAGTCAACAAAAGTCCTTGCCAGCTTCGGCGAAGAGAACTTTTTTATGCTTTCTGTCGATGAGGAGCTTCAAACTAACTGGACAAGCAGAGATTGATTTGGTTTTGGGTTTGGATTTGGAGGGGGCCATTGAGGAAGAGTGAGTAAGATAGAGGACATGTGCGGCGCAACTCTATATATATATATATATATATATATATATATCAGTCTCGTTCTCTTGGACCCCTATAGTCCAAGGAAACTGTGGTCACCCACCATTAGATTTAATCTAATGGTTAAGAAAAAAACAAGTTTAAAAATCAATATGTTATCATTTTATATTAATTTTATTTAACAAAAACTCAAATTAAAAAGTAAAAGAAAGCAAATGAAGAAAATGAAGAACATGTCCTTGCATCCAACGACGCTCACAGCCACCAACTCCGGTTGAAATTACAACAAACTCGGGGAAGTGAGCTTGATGGCCTCAACAAGATCCGACAACTTCCGTGGAGTTTGCCTAAACAACCGACCATGCATTTCTTAGAGAGGAGCCCGATCACAGTGCCGATGGGTAGAGACAGAAGGGTGAAGAGAAAGTCAACAAAAGCCTTCCCAGCTTCAGCGAAGAGAACTTTTTTATGCCTTTTGTTGATGACTAACTGGAGAAATAGAGATTGATTTGGTTTTGGGTTTGGATTTGGAGGGGGCCATTGAGGCAGAGTGAGTGAGATGGAGGACATGCGCGACGCAACCATATATATATATATATATATATATATATATGGAGAATTAAACAAGATTATTAAGGACCTATTCATTTTGGGGGAAATCTTCTTATTTTTTGGGATAGATTATTCAATTATCTTTATGAGATAACCTAGCATGACATTTCATATATATTTATTCATTTACGAGATGTTGCAGAATTCATAGTAAGCTTTAAGTGAGGTAGACATGAGCTAGAGTCCATGTTAGGGGCAATGCAGAAAGCAGGTGATCTTATTTTGTTCAGGTAGGCAAAGTACTATTAAACTTTATAGTAACATTAATCGAACATATTAATTATAGATTAAATCTAAACAGGAAATGATTTATGCAGATAGAAGTGAAGAAAATTACATATATTATGACATGCAAGTGAACCTAAGTTGCCCGATTACTATATGGTAAAGTAAAATTGACAAGCCAAAATTTTGTATATAGAAAAATGGGAAATGTGGAAGGTATATTTCAGACCTCATCCATGCCAAGATCAACCACCTTCTCCTCTAGAGCACCAACCTCCTTCACTTTGAACTGGTTTAGTATGGCAATACTTGAAATGGTGGGACGTTGGCTTCACCTCCAAGTTATCCATGATCATATGTCACCACGCCCTTGCGTCTTTTATGGACCTTAATTTGGGATTGACTGGAAAAGCAATATTCATGGATTCAATAAACTCAACACAAGCCCACTTGTTAAAGTTTTTTTTTTTTCCCTGAAGCAGCTGGCAGTTACGCACAATAAGACAATTGAAAAGAAGCCGGTCGGTTCTTTCGGGTGTCTTCACGAACCCATGTTCTTGTCTTGTGGTTGCAGTGGTGATGAACTTGTGGCGGCAATGATCAGGGCAACGGATGTTGGTTTATAACCGTCTTTGGTAGGGTTGCTAGGTTTGTAGTAATATTGGGCTTTTTTTTTTTTTTTTGGGTGAAAATAATATTGGGCATTTGATTATGAGCTTAGTTCCCCTTTTTTTTTTTTTTTTTTTTTTTTGGGTCAACAATTATGAGTTTAGTTCAGTTTATTTTATTTTGTTATGTTGAAATGACATTGGACCTGAGCTGTTACGTATTGGTTTATTTGTGATTGTTACAACACTCTCTTAAAGCTTTCCCAAGCTACCAACCACGCCATCTTTGGAGAGGAGTTTGATCCCTACAGGCAGAGACAGGAGAGTGGAGAGAAAATCAACGACATCCTTGCTTGCTTCTGCAAACAAAACTTTGCCACCCTTTGTGTCGACATCCTTGCTCTCGCTTGTGGTGTTGGAGGTTGCCATATTGATGCAATGTTTGAGGCTTAGGAGGAAGACCTGTAAATAATAGGCGTACAGAAGAGAAAACCCTATTTAATCATAAATATATGCAACAAATTTGCTCAAAATTAAAAAATAGGAATGCGTGCATGGCATTTTCCAAACCCTACGGTGAAGATGAAGGTGGAGATTGGATTTTCAAGTTAATCCAATATTAATTATAACTTGTCATTATCTATGCAAATGTTGACCTATCTTTTAAACGTTACAACTTGCCATTACGTACATGACCTTTCATTTAATTTGAATTATTCAATCGTTTATTAAAAGTTGTAGAGTTTCTTTTTCTCGAACCTCAAGGAGAAGGCGTGCATGCACTAGCTTGCTAGGGCTAGCTCATCAATCAAATTAATCAAGTAGTTGCAGGAACAAAGGAGAAAACTAAAAGGCAGTTCATTAATTGAGAAATCCAAATTAAAGAAATCTCCCAAAACGACATTTTGCTAAAGCAATACGAATCTTAGTTCAAAAAAGAAAAAGAAAAAAGCTAGCATCCAGAACTTCAATCCATTTCCAATGGATCAGGGACAGAGTAGGAACTGTTATGCCTTCCCTTTATGCAAGAACACATCGATAAGAACGGTGTTGGACTCCAAGGATGCCTTCAGTGGCTTCAAACACTAAGAAAACGAAAGGACAAAAAATATACAAAATTAGTGATAACCTATAATATACTTTAACTGAAGCATCAACATAGCCTAATATTTGAAAACAGAGTCAACTAATCGATTAATTGGTTTTTTTTCTTTGACAAAACGATATTCTAAACTATTCTAATGTATAGGATGAGATCGAGAAAGAGACGGACACACAACATTGACTAACTGGCGTAATTGGTTAATTGATTATTAATAAGAAATTTTTTTGTCTGAAATTATTAATAGAAAATTAGTAATTAAAATAGGGAAGTATATAGATGATATATATAAAGGAATTCAGACCTCCTCTATGCCAACATTAACCCTTTAAGCATAGTTATACCAGAAATGGTAGACATATAGGCTTCACTTCCAAATTTTCCATGATCATATATGTAACACCCTTCACATACCCTCCCTCGCTCCACGTACCCGTTTCAACAGTTCTACTAGGTGCTTGCGTCATAGCAACATAATTTACCGGAGGGGAGATAGCATAACAACGTGTGCACTGTGAACAAGCAATTCTTGGAGAGGAGCCTAACCACGGTGCCGACGGGCAAAGAGAGAAGGGTGAAAAGAAAATCCACATCCTCCTTGGTCGCTTCAGCAAACAGAACCTTGCAACCCTTTGTGTGGACAAGAAGCTTCAGTGTCACGCTAGTGCTCTTGGAGGGTGCCATTGATGCAAATATTGAAGGCAAATAGGCATATGCATATTTCTAAGCCTTAGAAAGACCTAACAATTTATAGCTTTTCAAATTCATTCATATTGAAGCTGAAGAATCACATGATCAATGGAGATTAAACCCCTATTGATCGGAACTGAAGGATGATCATGATTCACATGGACCAAGAAGCTCCAAAATGATAATTATTGCATAACAAAACACATCTCGATTCATAAAAACGAAAAGTTCAGAGTGGCTCCAAAATGTTCATCCTGCCGACTTCATCACAAGGAACACATCAGTGAGAACTGTTTTTGAATCTGAAGATGCCTTGAGCAATTTCAAACCCTAATGAAGAAACACAAAAACAAGTTAGAATTACGCATTTTAGCATTGGTGCTTTCTTTGAGCAAATTATAAGATGAAATGAGAGAAGCATAATCAAATGATCAAACCTCTTGCAAGCCAAGCTGAACCACCCTCTCTTCAAAGGCTCCAACATCCTTCATGTAACACCCCGACCCTAATTTAATTATCCATTTAAATTAATTACAAGTTTGCCCCAGGGGTAGGGTTAATTTGGTCACTTTTTAATCAGGATGGATTTTGGGGAAATGACCAGTACTCTTACATAGATCGTGCCGAGATGAATCCGTAGACACGTAATGGGCTCGATTCATAACTGTAACGAAGAAGTTACGATCAAGAGAAGCTCAGTGGCGCAACCGGTTGACGGATAATAGCTTTACCCCACAACTAGGATTGTTGTTTTTATCTCATTAATTATCATCCTCTGTTTTAGGATTTATCTTCAATAATTACATGATTAATAGATCATTATAAGGCTGCTTTTGAAGATGAGAATTCCTTATTTCACAAATAATAATCCGTATAGAAGAGAACAGCTAGCTGGGTTATAAGATTTATTTCATTCATATGACTGGGATTTAGATCTTGGACTAACTAAACATGGATCTTAATAGCTCAATTTAATTATAAATTGTACTGATCAAATCCATTCACGCATCCTAAACTAGACAAAACTGATTAATCACATATTCTCCCTAATTTTGATGAGAGTGCTCAATGGAATCAAATTATTACAACCTACAACCATTTTCATTTATCATTCTTTTTAAGTTGGGAATGCTATTGAAATCTAAGCCCGCGTACATCGTGAGAGAGAGAGAGAGAGAGAGAGAGAGAGAGAGAGAGAGAGAGAGAGAGAGAGAGAGAGCATTAAGAATGGAACGTTTAATATAAATTGCTTGGCCTGAAAAGGCATTCAGGAATTGGTCCTTGTATTAGTGAATATACAAGAAAAATCTGATTATGAGTTACCGGGGTGTTACAGCACTGTACAACCAGTTGATTAGCAACAAACGAGGCAGTTAGAGACCAGCATCCTCCTCCTCCTCCTGTACACAGCAAAGTCCAAAACACATTATGTCAGGATTTGAAGAACACAACAAACTGAAGACTCGTCAGGGAAAATAAAGGTCAACAATCCTGATTGGAATTAATATGGACCCAGATATCCAAAATCCTTATTTGAAAACTCTATCTTCTTTTTTTAAATTTACTTAGGAAAGATAACATCAATGAAAATATTATGAAGCATTTTCAAATGGTACTTTTTCCAAGACAATGTTAGCATTTCTCAATTCATTTGCCTCAACTCTTTTTATATTACTTGGTTTCGGTTTTCGATGATTTGCTAGCAGTATCAGACACTACCATCCAATCAAAATTCACTTCTAATTGGGGGTTTTTAATATAAATGGAGACATTAATAGACTTTTCAAGGGGAACCTACTGCAGCTGGCCCAAAATAATAGCAAATAAGGTCTGGTTCCATACAGCAAGTGATTCAGCAACTTCAAAGATAAAAAGTGCATAAGCAAAAACATGTTTAAATGCAGGAGATGGAACAATATCAAGTGAAATGGCCTAAGGTTGCATGCACCCTGTTAGTTAACCTAGTATTTCAGTACAAGATCATCAGACTAGGAAGGTTGATTCACTAGTGACCTGCCACATGACTGTGAAAACAGTGTAACCCTAATTCCACGCCAACCAAAAGCTCATTATCTTTCAATTTGGAACAAACTTACATGAGTTCCGGTACACCAAGAGGTACCCTTCTAGGATGTGGCATCCAGGGGTAGGAGCCAGGGAGCTAGGTGGCGCCTCAGCGCCGGCCTAGGCGGCCCTAGGAGGGTCTAGGCGACCCCAGGCGGCTCTAGGCGCCCTAGGCGGCTCGAGGAGGGTCTGGGCGGGCGTTTTGCCGTTGAGGCGTGGACGAAGGGTGGTTGAAGCGCGCAGGATCCGCTGCTTGTTAGGAAGAAAGACGGAGAGAGAGAGAGATCGAGACAGAGAGAGGAAGGAGAAGGCGACGCTGGGAAGATGAAGATATCTGACCTAATTTTTATATTTGAACAGTATAGCCGCGCGGCTATACTATTAATTTGGAAAAAAATTAAAAAAAACACGGAGTATAAAGGCGCGGCCATACTATTTTTATATATTATATTTAAACCGTATAGCCGCCCAGCTATACTATAAATTGGAATAAAAAATTTTAAAAAGGGATTATCGCCGACCGGCTATACTATTAATTTCATAAAAAAATTTAAAATGGAGTATAACCGCTCGGCTGTACTCTTCTAATATGGGTTATCAAAAAGAAGGCGAATGCCATGGATATTGTGGAAAAAAAAAACGATGTGTTGTGGTGGTGGTGGTGGTGGTGGTAATTTCAACCCTCAATAGTCGGTATAGATATGCAATTATGAAGATCAATTAATTTGATATTGCTCGAGAATTGCCGTTAACAAGTGATGACATCATTGCTTTTTTAAGTGAAAAGACATCATTGCTTTCTTAAGAGAGAAGAAGAAAGTAGAAGAATCTGATATCTTTGTATTGGTATTCCTCTAGCAAATTCTATATTTCTAGCTTGAAACAACGACCTTTGCAACTTTCCTAAAACCTCTCAACGTCAAAAATCTGCGTTGAATCATCCACTACTAAAAAAAACCCCTTGCGCGACCAAACAAAATTCGTCGCGCAAAGTGACTTTGCGCGACAAATATTAACCATCGTCGCTCAAAGTCTTATGCGACTCAATTTTGCGCAACGAAAAAAAAATCGTCGCAAAAAGTCACTTTGCGCGACAAAACTTTGCGTGACGACAAAGCATCGTCGCGAAAAGTAACTTTGCGCGACGAATACTAGAATTCGGTGCACACAGTTTTGCGCGATGAATAGTGATTCGTCTCGCAAAGTATTTACAAAAATAAATAAATAAAAAATTATTTTAAAAAAATTTTGGATGCCTTTGCGCGACGAAATAATAATCTTCGTCTCGCAAAGTCTTTACTAAAATTAAAATTTAAAATTTAAAAAATTTTGGATGACTTTGCGCGACGAAATAATAATCTTCGTCTCGCAAAGTCTATACAAAAATAAATAAAATAAAATAAAAAAAATTTAGAAAAATATACTATTGTAGTTCGGATTGGGTTTTTGTAGAAAATATATATTTTAAATTGACGATCAAATTAGTTCATTGTATTCATATAGGGTCAAGGAATGTAGCTGTAAAAAATCATCAAAATCGAAATTGAAATAACCGTTAAATCGTGATTTTTCGTTTATAACCGTCGAAAAGTTTTGTCTTATTACTTGATCTCTGAATGTTTATTGTTTTCCGATTTTTGGCGTATATGATCTCGAAGTATAAACAAACAAGTTTGACGGTTGGATCGTTGAAACTAGTTTCGTATAATGCGTATGCCATCAAAACAATATATTCACTAACAATTAAGAGTTTATAAACTTTCATTAAATACAATATAACATTTTGTAGTATCCACTAGTGTAAATATTTTCAATTGAAGATCAAATTGAGTCATTGTATTCATATAGGGTCAAGGAGTGTAGCTATAAAAAATCATCAAAATCGGAGTTAAAATAACCGTTTAATCGTGATTTTTGTTTATAACCATCGAAAAGTTTTGTCCCATTACGTGATCTCTGAATGTTTATTTTTTCCGATTTTTGGGGTATACAATCTCGAAGTATAAACAAACAAGTTTGACGGTTGGATCATTGAAACTGGTTTCATAGAATACATATGCCATTAAAACAATATATTCACTAACAATTAAGAGTTTATTTATACTTTTGTTAAATATAACATAAGATTTTTTGGTATCCACTAGTGTAAATATTTTAAATTGACGATCGAAGTGGTTCATTATATTCATATAGGGTCAAGGAGTGTAGCTGTAAAAAATCATCAAAATCAAAGTTGAAATAACCGTTAAATCGTGATTTTTCGTTTATAACCGTCGAAAAGTTTTGTCCTATAACTTAATCTCTGAATGTTTATTTTTTCCGCTTTTTGGCGTATATGATCTCGAAGTGTAAACAAACAAATTTGACGGTTGGATCGTTGAAACTAGTTTTGTAAAATGCGTATGCCATGAAAACAATATATTCACTAACAAATAAGAGTTTATTTATACTTTTATTAAATATAACATAAGATTTTGTGGTATCTACTAGTGTAAATATTTTAAATTGACGATCGAATGCAGTCATTGTATTCATATAGGGTCAAGGAGTGTAGCTGTAAAAAATCATCAAAATCAGGGTTGAAATAACCGTTAAATCATGATTTTTCGTTTATAACCGTCGAAATGTTTTGTCCAATAAATTGATCTCTTAATGTTTATTTTTTCTGAATTTTGGTGTATATGATCTCGAAGTATAAACAAACAAGTTTGATGGTTGGATCGTTGAGTAGCTTTAAATTTATTTATTTTGTACGTATAACACTTAAGAAATTGAATAGTATATGTATTTATTAGTAGCTTTAAATGTTTTTTAACACTTTGCGTGACCAATTTAGTATTTCGTCGCGCAAAGTATACTCTCAAAATTTGGGCATGTGCCAAAAATGGGAATTTAAAAAAAAAATAATCGACTTTGCGCGACCAATATATAATTATTCGTGGCGCAAAGTATATATTCTAAAAATTTTGGCGGTTACCAAAAATGGGAATTTTTTTAAAAAAAAACATTTTCGACTTTGCGCGACCAATATATAATTTTTCATCGCGCAAAGTATATATTCTAAAAATTTTGGCGGTTACCAAAAATGGGAATTTTGAAAATAAAATTTCGACTTTGCGCGACCAATTTATAATTATTCGTCGCGCAAAGTATATACTCTAAAAATTTGGCGGGCACCAAAAATGGGTTTTTTTAAAAAAAAAATTTCGACTTTGCGCGACCAATATATAAATATTCGTCGCGCAAACACTACTAAAAAAAACCCCTTGCGCGACGAAACAAAATTCGTCGCGCAAAGTGACTTTGCGCGACAAATATAAATCATCGTCGCTCAAAGTCTTAAGCGACTCAATTTTGCGCAACGAAAAACAAATCGTCGCACAAAGTCACTTTGCGCGACAAAACTTTGCGCGACGGCAAAGAATCGTCGCGAATAATAACTTTGCGTGACGAATACTAGAATTTGGTGCACAGAGTTTTGCGCGACGAATAATGATTCGTCTCGCAAAATATTTACAAAAATAAATAAATAAAAAATTATTTTTAAAAAATTTTGGATGCCTTTGCGCGACGAAATAATAATCTTCGTCTCGCAAAGTCTTTACTAAAATTAAATAAAAAAATAAAAAAAAAATTTGATGACTTTGCGCGACGAAATAATAATCTTCGTCTCGCAAAGTCTTTACTAAAATTAAATAAAATAATAAAAAAAAATTTGGATGACTTTGCGCGACGAAATAATAATCTTCGTCTCGCAAAGTCTTTACTAAAATTAAATAAAATAAAATAAAAAATTTGGATGACTTTGCGCGACGAAATAATAATCTTCGTCTCGCAAAGTATTTACAAAAATAAATAAATAAAAAATTATTTTTAAAAATTTTTGGATGCCTTTGCGCGACGAAATAATAATCTTCGTCTCGCAAAGTCTTTACTAAAATTAAATAAAAAAATAAAAAAAATTTGGATGACTTTGCGCGACGAAATAATAATCTTCGTCTCGCAAAGTCTTTACTAAAATTAAATAAAAAAATAAAAAAAAATTTGGATGACTTTGCGCGACGAAATAATAATCTTCGTCACGCAAAGTCTTTACTAAAATTAAATTTTAAAAAAAAATGTGGATGACTTTGAGGGACGAAATAATAATCTTCGTCTCGCAAAGTCTGGACAAAAATAAAAAAAATTATTTTGTTAGAAAAATATATTATTGTAGTTCGGATTGGGTTTTTGTTAGAAAATATATATTTTAAATTGACGATCAAATTGGTTCATTGTATTCATGTAGGGTCAAGGAATGTAACTGTAAAAAATCATCAAAATCGGAGTTAAAATAACCGTTTAATCGTGATTTTTGTTTATAACCATCGAAAAGTTTTGTCCCATTACGTGATTTCTGAATGTTTATTTTTTCCGATTTTTGGGGTATACGATCTCGAAGTATAAACAAACAAGTTTGACGGTTGGATCGTTGAAACTGGTTTCATAGAATACATATGCTATTAAAACAATATATTCACTAACAATTAAGAGTTTATTTATACTTTTGTTAAATATAACATAAGATTTTGTGGTATCCACTAGTGTAAATATTTTAAATTGACGATCGAAGTGGTTCATTGTATTCATATAGGGTCAAGGAGTGTAGCTGTAAAAAATCATGAAAATCAGAGTTGAAATAACCGTTAAATCGTGATTTTTCGTTTATAACCGTCGAAAAGTTTTATCCTATTACTTAATCTCTGAATGTTTATTTTTTCCGATTTTTGGCGTATATGATCTCGAAGTGTAAACAAACAAATTTGACAGTTGGATCGTTGAAACTAGTTTCGTAGAATGCGTATGCCATGAAAACAATATATTCACTAACAAATAAGAGTTTATTTATACTTTTATTAAATATAACATAAGATTTTGTGGTATCTACTAGTGTAAATATTTTAAATTGACGATCAAATGCAATCATTGTATTCATATAGGGTCAAGGAGTGTAGCTGTAAAAAATCATGAAAATCAGAGTTGAAATAACCGTTAAATCTTGATTTTTCGTTTATAACCGTTGAAATTTTTTGTCCTATTACTTAATCTCTGAATGTTTATTTTTTCCGATTTTTGGCGTATATGATCTCGAAGTGTAAACAAACAAATTTGACGGTTGGATCGTTGAAACTAGTTTCGTAGAATGCGTATGCCATGAAAACAATATATTCACTAACAAATAAGAGTGAATATAACATACGATTTTGTGGTATCTACTAGTGTAAATATTTTAAATTGACGATCGAATGCAATCATTGTATTCATATAGGGTCAAGGAGTGTAGCTGTAAAAAATCATCAAAATCAGGGTTGAAATAACCGTTAAATCATGATTTTTCGTTTATAACCGTCGAAATGTTTTGTCCCATTAATTGATCTCTTAATGTTTATTTTTTCTGAATTTTGGTGTATATGATCTCGAAGTATAAACAAACAAGTTTGACGGTTGGATCGTTGAGTAGCTTTAAATTTATTTATTTTGTACGTATAACTCTTAAGAAATTGAATAGTATATGTATTTATTACTAGCTTTAAATATTTTTTAAGACTTTGCGCGACCAATTGGTATTTCGTCGCGCAAAGTATACTCTCAAAATTTGGGCGTGTACCCAAAATGGGAATTTTAAAAATAAAAAAAATTTCGACTTTGCGCGACCAATATATAAATATTCGTCGCGCAAAGTATACTCTAAAAATTTGGCGGGCACTAAAAATGGAATTTTTAAAATAATAAAAAAATTTCGACTTTGCGCGATCAATATATAATTATTCGTCACGCAAAGTATATACTCTAAAAATTTGGCGGGCACCAAAAATGGGATTTTTTTTAAAAAAATTTGACTTTGCGCAACCAATATATAATTATTCGTCGCGCAAAGTATATATTCTAAAAATTTGGCGGGCACCAAAAATGGGATTTTTTTAAAAAAAATTTCGACTTTGCGCGACCAATATATAAATATTCGTCGCGCAAAGTATACTCTAAAAATTTGGCGGGCACCAAAAATGGGACGCGGGAATATTTTGGTCGCGCAAAAGTTTGGGCGACCAGAAATTCGTCGCGCAAAACTGAAAAAATTTGGCGGGCACCGAAAATGGGAATTTTTTTTAAAATTTTTTTTAAACACTTTGCGCGACCAATATATTATTTCGTCGCGCAAAGTGATACGTTCTTTAAAAGCAAAATAACTCCCCCACCATTTTCTCAATGTCTTCTAAATCCTACCATTTCTCTCTTTCCCACTCCCCAAATCCTACCATTTCTCTCACACTCACTCCTCTCACTTAATCTCTCATCTCTCTCTTCACTATCTCTCTCTCTCTCTCTCTCTCTCTCTCACTCACTCTCTCATCTCTCTTTTCATCATCTCTCACTCTCACTCACTCTCTCATCTCTCTCTCACTATCTTCTCTAATTCTCTCACACTCACTTCTCTGTAAATTTTAAATTTTTTTCATTGATATGTGTTTTTGGAGTTAGTTTTGAGTTTATGCCAATTATTTGTCATTATTTTATGTTATTGTTTTGTTATTTGACAATTTTTTTTTTTTTTTTTTGTGTGTAGGAATTGTTGAGGCTTTGATGGCTAAAGTTGAGGATTTGATATAAGAGGCTTGTAGATTTTATTATTGTACTTTGTTAATTTAAGTGTACATTTTGAATATTATGTATATTGGATAATTTGACCACTATTTTTCTTATGTAATTTTATTTTGAATATGTCAATTTAAATTAAAGTAATTAAGAAAAATAAAATCATACAATTAAATTAAATTTAAAAAAATTAATATAATGAAATTGATATAAGAGAAATAATAATAAAAAATGTCAAAAACCTTGCGCGACAAAATATTTCGTCGCGCAAACTATTAAATTAGTTTATTTTAGTTTAAAATTTTCAAAAAACAAAAATTAAAAAAAATGAATATTTCGTCGCGCAAACCTTTGCGCGACGTCCACATTCGTCGCTCAAAGTACACTTGCGCGACATTAACTTTCGTCGCGCAAAGTATATAATATTCGTCGCGTAAAGTAATTAATATTCGTCTCGCAAAGTTGTTATTGTCCGTCGCGCAAAGTTTTCAGGATTCGTCGCGCAAAGTTGTCATGATTCGTCGCGCAAAGTGGCTTTGTGCGACGAATAATTTTGGCCGTCGCGCAAACCCTTTCTCCACGAGTTTTGCGCGACAGAATTTGCACGACCAAAATTTCGTCGCGCAAAGTTTGCGCGACGAAATTTTCCTTTGCGCGACCAAAAATCATTCGTCGCGCAAAGTGGTTTTTGTAGTAGTGAAAGTATACTCTAAAAATTCGGCGGGCACCAAAAATGGGACGCGGGAATATTTTGGTCGCGCAAAAGTTTGGGCGACCAGAAATTCGTCGCGCAAAACTGAAAAAATTTGGCGGGCACCGAAAATGGGAATTTGTTTTAAAACTTTTTTTAAACACTTTGCGCGACCAATATATTGTTTCGTCGCGCAAAGTGATACGTTCTTTAAAAGCAAAATAACTCCTCCACCATTTTCTCAATGTCTTCTAAATCCTACCATTTCTCTCTTTCCCACTCCCCAAATCCTACCATTTCTCTCACACTCACTCCTCTCACTTAATCTCTCATCTCTCTCTTCACTATCTCTCTCTCTCTCTCTCTCACTCACTCTCTCATCTCTCTTTTCATCATCTCTCACTCACTCTCTCATCTCTCTCTCACTATCTTCTCTAATTCTCTCACACTCACTTCTCTGTAAATTTTAAATTTTTTTCATTAATATGTGTTTTTGGAGTTAGTTTTGAGTTTATGCCAATTATTTGTCATTATTTTATGTTATTGTTTTGTTATTTGACAATATTTATTTGTTTTTTTTTTTTTGGTAGGGAATTGTTGAGGCTTTGATGGCTAAAGTTGAGGATTTGATATAAGAGGCTTGTAGATTTTATTATTGTACTTTGTTAATTTAAGTGTACATTTTGAATATTATGTATATTGGATAATTTGATCACTATTTTTCTTATGTAATTTTATTTTGAATATGTCAATTTAAATTAAAGTAATTAAGAAAAATAAAATCATACAATTAAATTAAATTTAAAAAAATTAATATAATGAAATTGATATAAGAGAAATAATAATAAAAAATGTCAAAAACCTTGCGGGACAAAATATTTCGTCGCGCAAACTATTAAATTAGTTTATTTTAGTTTAAAATTTTCAAAAAAGAAAAATTTTCAAAAAATGAATATTTCGTCGCGCAAACCTTTGAGCGACGTTAACATTCGTCGCGCAAAGTACACTTGCGTGACATTAACTTTCGTTGCGCAAAGGAGATATTATTCGTCGCGCAAAGTAGATAATATTCGTCGCGTAAAGTAATTAATATTCGTCGCGCAAAGTTGTTATTGTCCGTCGCGCAAAGTTTTTAGGATTCGTCGCGCGAAGTAATTAATATTCGTCGCGCAAAGTTATTATTTTCGTCGCGCAAAGTCGTCCTGATTCGTCGCTCAAGTTGTTATCCTTCGTCGCGCAAAGTGGCTTTGTGCGACGAAGAATTTTCACTGTCGCGCAAACCCTTTCTCCACGAGTTTTGCGCGACAAAACTTGCGCGACCAAAATTTCGTCGCGCAAACTTTGCGCGATGAAATTTTCCTTTGCGAGACCAAAAATCATTCGTCACGCAAAGTGTTTTTTGTAGTAGTGATCAGAAATTAAAGGCAATAGAATCATCAAAAAAAAATATATATATAAAATATAAAATATAAAAAATTCGGCCTAGGTGCTAGGCGGGTCTAGGCGGTTTTTGTTTTTTTTTTTTTATTAAAAAAAAAAAAATTATAGATTTTTTTTAACCCTCACGCTGTCGCCTCCTTCACCAAATTCAAGAAAATCAAGCTCTTTAATTACAGAATATTGTGCTTGATAAATCATGACAAGTTTAGACCAATATGCAAGAAGAGAGAAATTAACTGAAGAAACAGAGCTCACAAGTATTCTTTTCTTCTTCTTCTTCTTCTATTTCATTTTTTTACCTGTAAAAACAGAGAAATGGCTTCGAGGCGAAATGCATAGTAGAAATCTGGGTCTTTTGAGCAGCTTAAGGAATTTTGTGAGGGCATGTGGTCAGATTCTGAGGCAAAGAGATCTTGAAGACCAAACTCATCCATTTTCTCTGCTTGGTTTTGTGTTTCAAGTGAAGTTGTTTGTGAAGTCTGAGTAGAAATAGAGGAGGTCAAGGACAGGACATTGTGATGGAAAAGAGAAGCTTCGCATTCTGTGCTGATAAAGTCTTCACCTTCACTCCTCTCGCTCTCAGTCTTCTTTCTGCAGCTCCATTAACTTATTAATTTTTTACTCAGGTTTGCAAAAATTGCAATGATAAAAAGGCTTCTGAGATGATGATTGATTAGCAGCCATGACTGACTGGTCAAGAGATATAGTGATTGTAGGGTGAAGAGAGGCTTGAAAGGAGGTTTAGGGTTTTAACAGAGACCAGTGTAGGCTCTGATACCATGTGAAATAATATCTCGTATAGTTCGTATATTTGCAATACAGAAGAAGGCCAATATATAAAGCTAATAAGACTACCTAAGGAAGGTAATTTAAATCCTAAGTTAAAGGCACTAATTTGTACGAGCCTTAACAGAGAAGTTGACTATTCCCATACAAGGTAACAAATAATGTACAATATATTTTGTAATCTTTCCATATCTTCAATACCTCTCAACGTCAAAAATCTGCGTTGAATCATCAGAAATTAAAGGGGATAGAATCATCAAAAAAATAAATAAATATAAAATATAAAAAATTTGGCCTAGGCTCTAGGCGACAGCCTAGGCGGGTCTAGGCGGTTTTTGTTTGTTTTTTTTTATAAAAAAAATTTATAGATTTTTTTTAACCCTCACGCTGTCGCCTCCTTCACCAAATTCAAGAAAATCAAGCTCTTTAATTACAGAATATTGTGCTTGATAAATCATGACAAGAAGAGAGAAATTAACTAAAGAAACAGAGCTCACAAGTATTCTTTTCTTCTTCTTCTTCTTCTTCTATTTCACTCTTTTACCTGTAAAAACAGAGAAATGGCTTCGAGGCGAAATGCATAGTAGAAATCTGGGTCTTTTGAGCAGCTTAAGGAATTTTGTGAGGGCATGTGGTCAGATTCTGAGGCAAAGAGATCTTGAAGACCAAACTCATCCATTTTCTCTGCTTGGTTTTGTGTTTCAAGTGAAGTTGTTTGTGAAGTCTGAGTAGAAATAGAGGAGGTCAAGGACAGGACATTGTGATGGAAAAGAGAAGCTTCGCATTCTGTGCTGATACAGTCTTCACCTTCACTCCTCTCGCTCTCAGTCTTCTTTCTGCAGCTCCATTAACTTATTAATTTTTTACTCAGGATAACTTAGGTTAATTTTTTAATGCTTTTTAAACCCCCAGTAGTAGATAAAAAGAATATAACTGAGTTTGTGACATATCACATATATATCTATCTACAATTTGCATGAATTTGTATTAAAAATCCCAATTTTTGGGTTTGTCCTCCTTCCTTCCGTTGGAGATGGTAGTTGTTGGGCATGAGAAAGAAATCAGGAGTTGATGTTAAAGACAAATGCGAAAATTGCAAAGGAAGATGACTTCATTTCCTTGTAGTTGACTGATTGGCTAGGTACACAGAACCTTGACTAATTAATTACCTCTTTCAGAACTCGAGATTACAAGTCTTAACTCTCGCCATCCTTTCCCTGGGTTGGTATGCAAGTTTTGGCATGGGTGGTGTAGGAAAGATGTTGGCAGTCGCCCCATCTCTTCAAATGCTAGAAGCGGTGGAAATGGGCGGAGGCTCTTCGAACGGTGGAGGCAGCGGATCTAACGTGGGAGGGGTTTTGGGACCTCCTTCGGTGAGGTAATGGACGTGAGAAAGATAATTAAAAAAACACTTTCGTGTTTATTAGGGTTTTGGATTTTCTTTTTGTTCTAATTTTTTGGTAAAATTTGGTTCTTTTGGTTTATGTTATGTTTACCTTGTGAATTTTCATGTTTGAGTGACTACTCTTGGGTTGTGTTGACACCAAAGTTGACCTCACGTAACTTCACAATCAAATCCCACAAAACTGGGTACCATGCCTTCCTGTTTCTACACAAGCAAGCAATAGGAGGTCGGCTGCCACTCTCCTAAAAATCTCTCCGTGATTATCTCAGTGTGAAATATGTACATGCCTTATATGAAACAAATACAAACATAGTGGATGACATGTTAACCCAATTATGGGTGATGAGGTAAAACAGATTTTGGTCAACAATTAATACTTTTTTCTTGGAAGATCCAACAAACACTGGCAAAGTGCCATACATTGCGACACGTATTACACAGTCCCAAGTAGCTAGCAAGCAAACACCTTCTTTCTTTTTCTTTTGGCTAAAGTTTCCCGTTTTTCGGTGGGAGCAAATCGCACAGATTCCACAAGCAAATATTGTTATTATGGCAGGAAATGGGAGGAAAATATAAAAAATGCACAATAACGTACGTTTCTTTTTTATTTATTTATTTATTTAGGTCTTTTTTGGAAGGGAAAAAGGTCCCAAATATTCAACTCATTACAAGAGAAGACACAGAAATAAACGTACATTATTAAATTAACAAAATAACAGACAGACAGACACATTCACTAAAACAACTCAATACACACGAAATTACAGACACACACAACCAATGGGAGGGCCTGATGATCTATATAAACTCCAATTATTCTTGTCGCCTGATGATCAACTACAAGGATTTGATGGCAGTGCATTGACATAGTATTTAAGAACTCTGTTGCTGACCAGAGGGGACATGCTGTTGACCAAACTGCTCAGCCCTGTCCTTAACATCCCTCGCCTTCCCAGCCAGCTTATGACGAGCCTGGTCCAGCTGGTCAGCCCCTGGTGGCTGCTTCCCGGTGACGTACTTGTAGATCCACGACAACACCGTGACGGCCGCCACACCAAATCCACCGGAAGTCAAGAACCCCATCGTTATCAGCGCCACGGTGATCAAAGCAGGGACAAGAACCGGACTGAATATGACGAGCAGCGGAGTGGCGATGGTCAAAGCAATGACCGTGCCAGCAAGGACCAAACCGGAGAGCACTAGCAGGGAGCCACCCGCGGTGACTGCAGTGGCCGCCTTGGCCACCTGGTAAGACTTGGGTTGCTGCTGGCCATAGCTGCCTTGGAAATTAAGGGGCTGCTGGAAGTGCTGATCGGCCATTCTCTCAAGATGGTTGAATTGATGAAAAATTTGGGTCTGATTTTATGAACAAAATGTGCTAGTCTTGGTGATATTGGGTGCATTGGTGGGTTAGGGTTTATATAAGAGGGAGGATATGAGTTGGGGTGGCACGTGTAGAGGGAAGGCAGGGCACGTGTTGACGAGCTTCTCATGCAGGGGCTGCATGTAATGAACTGGCTTCGTTTCGCGACACGTCGTTTGTCGTTATTTGAGTGATCTGTTGAGGAGTAAAGAGAGTGTCGAGATTATTGGGAAGGGTGTGGAGAGTTCGAAGGCATCAGATAAGAATGATCTTATATATTAAGTTGGGCTAAGCCCCAATTGATTTCAAATTTCATAAGTTTCAGTCCAACCCAACCCAAATCACATACTGGACTGGACTGATTTTGACCCAATTCTCTTCTTATTATATTCCAACTTCATGAAGTTATTATTTCCCAAATTACCCTGTGGAATCCGATTTGGTTGAGCAATTCAGATTCAGAGGATGTGTAATTTGTGTTTTGAAGTATGAAATGGGACAAAAGTTGAAGAAAATGGACATAGAATTTGCAATTGTGGGAGGCCAACGAATGTATTTGATGGAGTTGGTTAAAGTTGTGGATCAATATCCAAAAGTTCTTTCCCCTAATTAAGTTAAGTTATAGCGACAAGTTCAAAAAAGTAGAGATGACTACTTTTCATTTAAATGGAAGTTGTTCATGGAAACCTTTCCCTGAAGACCTTGACCTTCTCTCTTTCTTAATAAATACCTTTAAAAATAAGTTTTCCACCACTCAATTCCACAATGTAAGAGAAGAACCAATCATCAAAATTAATGCTGTCTGCAGATAATGTTTTTGACCAAGTGTTTCTTTCTTGTTTCTGAATTTGATTCCTTTCACTTTAAAATTTAGCAAAAACGAAGAACAAACGTTACTAATCTACTCTGAACATAAAAGCTCGTCTGAAATCCTTGAACGTAAAAGCTCGTTTGAAACTGTCCCCCATTTCATATTATGACTTGAAATTGGCCATTTGGATTTAGGGTTCTTCAAAAATTGGAATTAGTAGTTGAATTTCAAGCCCCTAAAAGTAACTTTTGACCTTTTTTCTTCTCTCATATGTATGTCACATTCACAAAGATTTAATTACTTTATCAGTGATTTAAATTTAGTGTCTAAACTGTTTGCAATAGGAAATTTTCCCCTATTTTTTTAAAAAAGCTTGCCTCAGTGAGTCAGTGACCTTGAGTTTGGTTAAGATGCGATTATACTATTGATTCTAATGCTCAGATGAATTAAAGTTAGGCTAAAAACCACAAAGACTTTCTTTCGTCAAAAAGTACTTAATTATATATTTAAGTGTAGTTATAACTTATATATTTAAGTGCATGAAGAAGAAGAAGAAGAAGAAGAAGATATGCATAAAAACAAGTGGTGTTATTTAAAGTTCAAACCAATGCCAAATTAATTTGAATAAAGTGGTGTTAATTTGGCTGGATTAACTGAAAACAGGGCTCACCAACCACCATCCCCCTATGCTCTGACTCGGATGGAAAATCAGAGACAACTTCTCCTGTGCATGTACAAATTTCGTCAACATCAGAAAAAAGATGCTTTGAGACCCAATTGTTATGTATATAATTGGAAATGTTTTAAATGCACTCATCTGCATTTTCCATTTTATTTGCCCTGCACCGCGGTGCAAATGTGCCACACATGTTAAGTGGATTTTTTTCAATTGGTCTGTAATATGATCCGGATACATAAAGTGACCTTGTTTTTCCAATAATTGGAAAAAGTTAGACCACGGATATAATTATAGTTTTTGGAGGAAGTTATCATTTAGTCAATATTTGGCCCACAAAGCATAATCACTCATAAGTACTAGCAACAATTTTTCTTCATCCTCTAAATTAATTAATACTCAAATGTATTACAACAACGGAGTAAAATTGCTGGAGTCTGCACATGTTTTCCCAGGCTTTTATATATTGACTCAAAATATCATAAGTAAAAAGGGTTCAACATCAAAATCCGCGGCTTATATCAAGCTTTTCTAATAGTGAAAATGAAGTTATTATGTTCTTTTTTTTTCAATCAATAAGTCGTTGATCAATTAATTACAAAGAATTTTAGCTACGTACGTTGGTTTTTTTTTTTTTTTTGGTTCCTACCTACCTCCTCAATCCTCATACTAAAAAAAATATCCTGGGTCAACTTCAGAATTCATTCAAAACTTAAAAAAGGTATGCAAAGGCAATAACATCTCTCTGAGCAAACCACATAATAATGTAATTTTATTTGAAGGTGTGAACTGGGCCTCAGCTCAGAATCAAATCATTTCACATGCTGAAAGAAAAGTTCCCTTCCCTTCCCTTCCCTCTCTCAGTTGGGAGATACGCATTAATTCATGGGCGACTAGCAACATCTAGGTCAAGCTTTATCAAGTCTTCCCACGTAGAAATTAAACGCATCTTAAGCTAATCTTTACTTTTTGCTTAATTACTTTGACAAATTGCTTGTATTATATGTTGCCAAATTAAATTAATTAAGAGGACAAATTTGAAAATGATATATAGAGAATCAATTCAGAGTGATGAATGAACTTGACGGGAAAAAAGATAACAAACAAGGCCTTTGCTCAAGGTAGTGGGGTACACTCATTAAAGGAATCAAAAAAGATTTCTAGTTCAATTTGGTCCAGTCCGATTCTGGCGCAAATTCACATAGACGATTGAACCAACTTGGACTTACACGGTTCACATGGTTGCATCAAATATATTTTTAAACACAAAGAAACGATAATTTTGTAATTAAAAATGTGTGAGAGTCAAAGTAGAAACATTTTTAAAGAGTCGGTATGTGATTAAAAAAAATGGTTGAATAGATATACCTCCTAATGAAAATCATGAAAACAAGTAAACTAAAGCATGTTTGATTAAACAAGCTACTAAAGTTGTTGGCATATACACAGCGTAGAGATATGAGCATGATATACGGACCAGAAAAATCAGATATTCATCTCAATAAAGCAAAAAATAAATTAGGTTAGTTGCACTTGTATATATAAAAATAATAATAAATTTTCCGGAATTTGGTTTGTTAAATGAAAAGAAAAATAAGGAATTTAAAATTGATATTATAAGTCTAGTGGTGCGGGGGAGCAAAAGACCCATCATTTTTTTCAGTGTGCAATTTGACTAGTTGCTTCTGATGACGTAAGCTGTAGCATCACAGTTAACAATATTATAATTTGTATATATGAAATTATATTATTACAGAAAATTAAATATTATTGAAGCTCTTTGTGAGAAAATAAATCATCCCCACAGACCACAGCTGCAAACACATAGCTGGGTTGTTAAATTTGCAGGTTTCGGTTTTCACACGCATGCAGAAACTGGAAAATGACGGAAAGAAAGAAATTTAACCTGTCATCATGCATACACCTGGCACAAGGATAACGGAACCCCATGACATCAGCACTTCGACCCATTCACTCACGTACGTATATTAGTCACGTGAAAGAAAGAAACCCCCACCTCCCCCTCCCTCTCCCAACCATTTTGCCCACTAGTTGTCAACCTTTAAATTCCCATTCATATTACAAAGAAAGATAAAAAGGAAAGAAAATTAAAAAAAACTCACAAATCATTTTCTTACAAATAAATAATAAATAAAATTCCCAAATTAAGAAAATAGAAAAAGATATTTATGTAATATCTTGGTTCTGCAGATCCCCTCCCCCGCTTCTATATATACTCTTGTTTACCTCCTCTTCCAAAATTCGTAAGTCACTCCTCATATTTCCTCCTCCTTCTTCTTCTTCTTCTTCTTCTTCTTCTTCTCTCTAGCAATTAAGCCATTACAAGCTGGTGATCATGAGTGATAATAATCAATCTCTGATACCATGCTTAACAGAACAGTGGGGAGATTTGCCATTCAAAGTTGATGACTCGGAGGACATGATTGTCTACAGCTCCCTCAACGATGCTCTTAGCTTCGGCTGGTTACCCGATCACAGCTTGTACGAATATGTCAAGCCTGAGCCCCTCCTCTATGATCCCTTTGATCACCATCATGCGCTCCCAAACTTTTTCACCCAATTCCAACAATACCAAGATGTCAATAATGCTCCAATCACCCTGCCCTTTGAACATGATCATCATGATGATCAGAAGCAAGCGCAAGTAGTTGATGCAGCTGATCAAAATAAGGCGCCAAAGTCCGGGGTGGCGAGAGGGAGGCATTATAGAGGGGTAAGGCAGAGGCCGTGGGGGAAGTTCGCCGCTGAGATTCGGGACCCGGCTAAAAATGGAGCTAGAGTTTGGCTCGGGACCTACGAGACTTCTGAGGAAGCGGCTCTGGCTTATGACCGAGCCGCATACCGCATGCGTGGCTCCAAGGCTTTGCTCAATTTCCCCCACCGGATTGGCTTGAATGAGCCACCGCCTGTCCGAGTCACCGGCAAGCGCAAAGAGCCCGAGGCAGAGACCGCTGCGGCTGCTTCAACAACGCCGCCAAAATCCGCTAAGAGGACCAAAGCCTCCTCGGTGGCTGAACATGATCATCATCAAGCAAATGTGTTTCGGACAAGGCAAAACAGTAGTATGGGTCTGCTGCCACTTGGCGAACAACTATTGGTTAGCTAGGTGATCATTATATTAGTTGTGTACTGGCTTAGCTAGGGAACGGATATATAATATGAGAGTTTTAAGTGGTCAATGTGGCATAATTATAATCTGCAATTGTTAATTATTTACAAAGTGATCAGTAATTGCAATTGCAAACCCACTCCAAAAAGTGATGAGTGTTTTTTCTTCATGTTAATTTACAACTTACCCTCGGGTTTCACCAGTGAAATACAATAAAATTATATATATAAAATATATAAAAATAAAAATTAAAGTCGATAATGATCAATCAATCGTCTCTGAGGATGAAATTTCTTGTTCATTTCGGATCTTACTAAGAAATAATGGCAATGAGAAAAAGTGATGAGCCCAATGGCTTTAAAAATAGCTTTACCAAACCCAATGGCCAATAAATAATCGCTCATGTGCGCCATTGGAGCATAAGAAGCTTAGGGCGTTAATGGGTGCAGTGTATCAATCAATCACTTGGCCCACAAAGCACCATGGAAATCCCCTTGAAGGTTGTTCGGGACGGCAACGGGATTTGTCATCTTCATCTTTGTATCCCACAGATCCAAATCGGCCGTCAGAGTGGGTGGGATTTCTCCAAATTATAATACTTTTCTTAATTTAAATAAATATAAATAATTCATTCTAAAATTAATGAAAAATATATATTAACGTACATTAGAGTTATAGACAAAAGTCTGGCGTGCCTTCTTCATCTTGGACAAGTTTCTTAGAAAAAAGTACCACTCTTTATCTAGTTTTAAATAGATATTTTAGGTCAAGCCCCACACAACAAGGAAAAAAATTTATCTAGTTTAATATTACTACACGTGTGTGTACAGTAGTATACTCGTTTGAGAGTGATTTTGAATAAGTGAAAAAGAACCTTTTTGGAGAATTCTAGGGAGAAACACCTCCTCCCCAGAAGTGACTCTTCCCTATTCAAAATCACTTAATCAGTTAGCAAATATATGCAATGAGAGGCAGTCTTTTTATTTATTTATAAGGACTTAATTAAAAATTTACTTCGAACTCTTGGATTTTGAAGTTAAAAACTGAGAACTAAAACCCTAATTTTGAATCTTAAACATTTTCCACACCCTGTGGTTGAGTCCAAAACGCAAGAGTTAACCCTAAATTTGGGCCATTGGTTGGGATGGCAAGGAATCTCATCACAGAAGCTCAGTACAGGTACGTAACTAAAGTAATTAAGTAGGAATTATCAGTACGGATTAACCAGTAATTATGCAAAAAGTCTAACTAGTGGGGTCGTTCATCTCCTTTCTCCTGTACATTCAAAAAAGCACACTGTCCGGATGAATGTACCTTTACATAGGTTTATTGGAGGCTGCACGGGAAGCCAACGCAGAAAGGGACATGTTGAAGATACATTTGCCCTACCCATCAATTTTCCGATCATCGTCATCATACTGCTCTTCAAAATTTTCCTACAAAAATATTAAAAGATTAAGACTAAAGTCAATGAGACTCTATACATTTCTTTTTTTTTCTTTTTTCTGGCGCCTGTTAGTTTCCGGGTTTCCATTTAATTTTCAATATTCACCAACCACAATGTCGTCTATTAGTTTCTAGTGTGAATATATATATATGGTGAAGAAGTGGGATACAGTACGGAATAAGCCCTACAAAGGTGTCCCTTAAACAAGCTTATTTGAGGAATTCCTCAATGGAAGCTATATATATATAGCCTACTCCATATTGTGTTTCACTAATCCAAACCGTTTATTTTGTAGATACTTATTCAAAGATCATCTCTATAAAAAAATCACTTGAATTCTATATACTTTGACCACTCAATTGAATTATTGAAATTTTAGTATTTTCTTGAAGCATCGTGTTCATTGATTTTATAGGACATAATTAGATATCGAAACGGTTTCTGATTTGTCTAATTTTTTACAAAGATGATCTATGAATATAGACTTTAGAAATAAATTATTTGGATAGTTGAAAAACTATTTGTAAGGATCCTAAATGATGTTCCTCAAATAATTTTTATTTAAAGGATCCCTCAATAAAAAAGAGTCTTAATGCATTGGCCGAGGTCAGATGCGGATCACCTAGATCAATAGCCCGTGTACATTTTGGGTTGACTGTTGAAATATAATCTGTATATAATGTATATACATTCCTGATTATCATATTAATTTATTCTTTCTATATACATATCTTGAAACCCTACAAAATCACAGCTATAGTCCATAGAAACTATTTTGATCTCTACCAATTTCATCGGATAGGCGAAGTCAAATTTTTACAATAATGAAGACTAACCCATCCATGTAAGAATATTCAAACAATATTTTATGCATGTGGTTAATTAATTAAAAAACTTTTGCTTGTTTGGACAAAACAGAGTATAGGAATATGAACTTTCATCACCGCCGGGATCAGCAAATCATCAAACTCAGGTTTCTTTATGTTTAATCTGGTCAATATTCAACCCTCTCTTTCTAGTCATCGTTACAGAAATTAAGAGTTACAAACACAGATATCTAGGTCAGTAGTTTGACGCGAATGAATGTTACTGTGGAAGTAGGGCAAGCACCGCAAAGTTTGAGTTCAGCAGCTAAATACCAAGCATGGTGGATCCCACGTTTGGAAATGTCCAAGCAATAATGTTATGGCTATGTTCACATATGGTGATGGTCCAGCAAATAAGGCTTGGACGTCGACCACACATAACGACCTATCTTATTTGTCGCTAGATATATGAATAGTTGACACAATGTTTGATGTAAAATAGATGGTGGAAGTAATCGAAGAGGAGTTGGAGCGATGTGCGCTCAAGGGCAAATCGGGTAAATTGTAAATTTAGGACGCATGGGCTTTTTCGATCATCCAAGATCGTTTATTAGCCCAAAATCTAGTTTTAAAGTTTTTACAGTTTTTGAAAATTTTGTTGTTTTTCTATTTTAATTTCTTTGTTTATTCATCGGGATTCTAAAAGTATTTAAACATATTTTATCCGTGACTAGGGTTATGTTTTGTTATTCCAATTTATCAAATAAACCTTGAGGTTTCTTTATATCTTCTTGTAATATTTTAAGCAAACTAGTTAGCATAGTAAGTCCGTCCTCTTACATCCAAATTCGAGAACAAATGGATTTAATTTTCTTCAAACGAATTCAAGCAGTCACTTGATGATGTCAAACGAACCGGCCACAATGCCGTCCTATGATTCTGCAATCGTACATTAATATATGTTCACATTTTGTTATATATATGTGGATGCCGTCACCACCTACTACATATAAAAACCGACGACAATTGTTCGACCGTCTTCTTCTTCATGCAAGCACAACCTATTTATTATGGCAGCTGCCCATACTTTTGGTTTTGAGTTGTACGAGTCAACCGTGCATGCCTCTGAAATATAAGAAAGTTGAAATTGGGAGCTTGTGAGAAGAAGAAGTGACCAACTTTTGCAGCTACGTTACGTAAAACTTTTACAACTCAATTATTATGAATTGCCCCTCTTAAAAAAATATTTGTCAATGTGTGTTACGGCATGCAGCTGGCCACCAAAACATATATAACAAGTCGGCTCACCGTCATTATTCTTATTTGAATGAATAAAACATACATCATAATATTCCAATTGACATCCAAATTCTCGTCTTACGACTTTCTTTTTTATTTTGTCAAACAAATTTCGTTTTCTCTCCTTTTAACTAATCACATGCATTACTTGTTATATATATATATATAAACATTTTACCTATAGTTTGTTTGTTTTTTCCTAGGAATTTTCGCATTTTTTATATGTACATTCAATACAAAAACATAGCAAATGTCTTTGTTTAATATAATTGTTTAACGTCTTTTGAATACAAGTAATTAATTTCATATAATTGTTTAATGTATAATTTTGACTACATGAAAGGATCCAAATCATAGTCTCTATGTCGGCTCCATCCTTGTCACCAAGATAATGCACCCATATAATATAATATAATTAGGATTATTATCAAACGCATCATGTCATTATCCATAATTTAATATCAGAGCGATAGCGGTCCAACAAAGCCACACACAGCTATTGAGGAAAGCAAAACTCCGAAAGCGGTGGCTTCTCTTGCTCTCTGCCATTGAGAAAAGAAAACCCACTTGCTTGACACTTTGACACTTTGACACTAGAATCCTACGTGCTACTATGGCCTACGTGGGGGTGGGAGGATCCATAAATTAATAGCATGCAAGTTGATCAAATTATCTTTTGCAAGTGGGAATGTTGCGATACAAAGAACTCGCATGCAGTTGTTTGTTTGCTTCATTGAAAGTTGAAACCATGGACGAAAGTCATTGCATACGTTTGATTTTTTTTAGAGACAACGGAGTCAAGGTCGGACACCACGTGGTTTTTGAATTCGGCCATTCAAGGTCAGACAAGCACCAATGTTTTCAAATCTTCTCACTGCAAAAACAAAAAACCTACACTGTAGTGAAGGATTATAGTTACATATGTCTTTATAGGGAGTTGTTAAATCTGCTTTCCGTACTTATTGAACCAAAAAAGTCGCGGATAATTGTGGTTATTGATTTAATGAGTTCAATTACCATGACTTCTTGTTCAATAAGCACGGAAAACTACTTTAACAATTCTCTATAAAGACACGGATGATATCAAAATGAAGATGAGAAGGAGATATTTTATAAAATTGGTGAACCTAAAGGCTTGTTTTTTCCTTTTAATTCCGATGTTATCTTATTGAACACATACGCACTGGGGAACATTAATAATTGTTTGGATTGTTTTGGAGCTGGATCCTTCAAGTTTGATATTTCTTTTGTCAAACAATTTATGGCGGTCTGGTTTTCAATATCTTTGCCAGGCTCGATAGTCATGCATGGACCCCAAAGATAAGTAATTAAATCATGAAAAGGAAATATACAATTAATACAATTTGATACCTTTCTTTATTTGGCTGAATTTTCAGATAGATGATGAATTTGGGAAGTCCTATAAGTTTAGAAAAAAGTGGAAAATGTGATAAATATTTTTTTCGTGGATGAGACCACCATAACCATTAACGTCTTCTTGTGTCTTTTTAGATACAATATTATTTATTTATACTTGTATTTTTGCTTATACATACATCAGTTGGATCAACGCCATTGTCGTTGATTCATCCAAAAACAATAAGAACGTCATTGTCATAGAATATCATAATTAGACAAATAAGTTCCTTCCAACGTCACTTGTGGGACTGCTCTCGTCGCATCCCACATTCGTCGTTGGTTAGCTGATCATGAAATCTTATCTTCCACAATAAAACTACAATTTTGTAACCAAAGGAAGGAAAAAAAAGCTATAAATTTATTTATTTTTACACATGCAGATCATTGTTGTGAAGTTAGTTGGTCAAAACAATGTACGTATTCTTTTATATTCAAGTTGATCATCATTAATTAGAAAAAAACATAAAACTAAGAAAGGTAGCCAGAAAAGTCAAATGTATCCTAAACATCATCATTATAATTTTTTTTTGTTACTGACACTGAATCCAACCTTGCTAGAGAGTTTAGAAACACTGATTCCCTAAAAGAAAATTAAAAAACTAATAATCACGGCTAATTAAAGAAATGGACTTGTCGTAGATGGCAGAAAAAGACAAAAGATGATTCAGTCAGATTATTTAGTAAAAGTTCAAAGGACAGAAATATAATAATAAACAATAGTTTAGAAATTGAAGCACGTGGGCTGTATTAAAATAATACTATTATTTGGATTTGATTAAACAGAATTAGACGTAATCATATTTGTTAGGGTTGGAAGTTGGAAGTAGCCCGGAAGCATGGTAATTCAAAACGTGAAGTGCAGCCTTTGAAAAATATCAAAGTAAATATCGCTGCGCAGTCCACAGTCTAAAGTCCACTTGTCTGTACCCCCATATGATGCTTCCTATCTTCATCCAGGAAACCCAAGTGAAACCACACCTTCACCTCCTCAACCCCGGACTTCCCCAACTTCCCCAATTCTTCCAATCTTAATCTTCTCTTCCTCTTATTTATATATATACTCCATCCAAATCCACACTCTCCTCCATTCCACTCAACACTTCTCACTTTGAATTTCAATTTCCAACTCTCCTTGTCTAAGTTTTCTTTCTCTTTGTCTAAGATGGCAACAGAGCATGAAGAAACTTCAGCTTTAGACCTGATCAGGCAACACCTCCTCAATGAATTCACCTCCATGGACAGCTTCATCTCTAGCCTCCACCTTTGCACCTCCCAAATCCCCCAACCCCAAATTTCCCATTTACCCTCCCAATCTAAGACAAACTCCACCACCAGCTCTGATCAGTATTTTAGAATCTCTGATTTCTTGCTCCCAGAAATTGATCAAGACACCCAGTTCGAAACCAAGCCCCAGATTGCTCACCCAAAACCACCCAAACACTCGACTCTGAGCCACCGCAAACCCTCCATAAACGTGGCCATACCCTCACCGCCAGTTCTGTCCGGTGATGAGCCTCAGAACCCATCAAGCTCTAACAACTTGGTGGTCGAAGCTTCTGAGACTGCAAGGCATTACAGGGGTGTGAGGAGAAGGCCATGGGGAAAGTATGCGGCTGAGATTCGGGACCCAAACAGAAGGGGTTCCCGGGTTTGGCTTGGAACCTTTGATACTGCCATTGAAGCTGCCAAAGCTTATGACCTTGCTGCTTTTAAGCTGCGTGGAAGCAAAGCCATTCTCAACTTCCCTCTGGAAGCTGGAAAAACAGCAGAAACAGAGCAGCCTCTGCAGACAACTGTTGGTGGCAGCAGAAAGAGGAGGAGAGAGAGCGGCGAACAGAGCACAGATAGTCAAGAGAGACAGAGCAGCGAGGAGATTAGCAATAAAGAGATGAAGAAGGAAAATCAAGAGATGGTTTGTTCAAGTTCAAGTAACAGTGGAGTTTGTCCATTAACACCGTCGAGTTGGACGGCAGTTTGGGATATTAGCAAAGAAAATGAACAGGGGATTTTCAGTGTGCCTCCTCTGTCTCCCTTATCTCCGCACACTTCTTTCTTGGGATTTCCTCAGCTTATGGTTACATAAAATTGTTAATGATCCATGTACAAAACAGAAGAGTGATGGATGATTAGCAGGGTGGTTATTGTAAATTATTTAGCTAAGCTAAGCTACATCTGTTTCAGTTCAATTATATGATTGAAGAATTCATATTATGTTTTATTGGATTTGTTTATTCCTTAATTTCATATAATTAAATTTATTTCGTATGGTCTTCTCTTCTGTCTTAATTTCTTGAATTTTACTCCTTTTTTAAAGCAGGGTGTTGCGTATGCGCAACCTCCAAAGTATATATATTGTTTCAAGTCATTGGAGACTGTTCATTGCTGTTGGTCTGTCCAAATTCCATGATATAAAATATTGCTTAGGATAATGATAATATATATGGGGAGGCTCCATATTTGATGTGGCATGTCAATCTCCGATAGGTTGCCATAAACATGTGTATTTAGCTAAAGGAATCCCTAATCAACTTTTTAATTAGTAACAAATATCAACCATTTGTGACAAGACAACTATATATACACACTAAATACAAAAACATGAATCTTATAAAACTGAAATACACTAATTACAAACACATGTATCTTATAAAACTGAATTTCCAAGTTAACTCTGTCCCTATTGAAGATTTAAGACGCATTGATCCTCAAGTGCTAACTTATGGATTGTGTTTATCTGTTGCCAAGTCATTTTTGTATTTATTCGGTATATTGCGTCATATTCTTATATATAATATGCGAATTTTATCATAAGCAATCGGTCCCGCATATATTATTGTGAGAGTTGGACGAAGCTGTGCATTTGGCACGGACAAGAATTGTCTTCTATGCGTTTGTCGACGGGATTGAAATGTGGATTGAAATGAATTGGCACGGTTTAATTTATTAGAAAGAGATGGGAGCTTTATGTTACAATTGTGGACCATCATTCATTTATGAACGGCTTTAAGTTCATATGCAAGTAGTAGGGGTTACACTTTTCTTGAGGCATATGTGGTGTGCATGCGAAACTTGATTGCAACAAATGGCATGTTTGTTAATCGGTAATTGAATTCCATATATGGAGAATTCATGCGTTAACTTCATATCAAGGAATTAAAAAGTAAGTGGGGCCCACACAAAATTAGGAATTGAATTCCTGATTTTGGAGGAATTCAATTCTTAGGTGGGAGATGGTATTCTAATTTATGGAGAAGTAACTCATTAGGAATTTATCTTTTTTACCCATTATATCCTTACACAATTTTGAAAATTCCAAATTTACCATATTCTTTAACCCAATAATGAGGATATTTTAGTAATTAGTACTATTTCTACCTCACTTCGATTTAGTAAACAACTTCAATAGGAATCCGGAATCTAACTCTCCTAAATCCAACTCCTCAATTCAATTCATCCTCAATTCAATTCGTCTTGAAAATTAGTAAACATGCTAATGCAGATTAATTATGTTAATGTATGGATAGAGGATGGTATTGACACATCATCAGTAATTGGTTAATAAATGCTATGAAGCTGTAAAGATTGATCTTTGGTGTATTCATTTAATGAGATATTGTACTCTTTTTTAGAGCAAAGAGGTCTTCTCATTGTCTTTCAACTTACTAGTAGGAGGAGACTAGGAGAGAGGTCAGCAGCCAGCCAACAAGTTGATGATGGGCCTGTCCTGTGGGGGATCTTTCCAACTTTCTCTTCAACTTGGTGATATACAGCTTTCAGGGTTTCATTTTTTTAATTATAAATTTATAGCTTTGTATCTGGACACGAGACGAACGGGACATTAATTTATGAGTTTAGTTGCATCCGAGGGTCCCCTGTTTTACTGCTAGTTGCAAAACTTGTTTATGTGCTGCTGGCTGGCTGCCGCTCATGAACAGTGATGATGTCCTCCACGTGGCATTGTGCTATATGAATACAACCAGAGGCGGACCTACTAAGGCAGGCAGCTGCACTTTTACTTTTATTTATTTTTATATTACTCCATTTACTTAAGTTTACAATGTAAATAAGGAAGTACCCCCATTTGGATTCAAATAAAAATACTAGAAAATCAAATTCCCACCAAATCAAAATATGAAAATTCAGTTTTAGTGCAAAATACAATTTAGGCTAAAAATGATGGCTCATTAAGTCAATATATACTTCATACTAAAATCCCATAAAATCAAGTTTTCTTATTTGATGTGTAAGGAACAAAAGCCGCCAAAAATTATCTTGAGAAAATGATTATTCCGAAAAACCATTTTTCATACTTAGTCAATATTACACCTTCGCTAAAAGATTTCTGGGTCCGCCAGTGAATACAACCACAGCTGCTGCTAATGCCAAGTAATTAGTTTAGTTGGCTAGTTGCAAGTGGATCATCAGATAACTAACTATCTTCTCAGCTGGAAACAGAAATGAGTTTGCACAAATACTGTGGGCTGCTCTCGCTCTCATTTCAATCTTAATTAAAAAAGGACTAATTGCTTTCATCTTCATTAATTACAGAAGAACGAATAAGACGGCAGGGATTTAAGAAAAAATAAAAACCAAAAACCAAAAAGAAAAGAAGAGAGAAGAGAGAAGAGAAAAGTTCTTTCCTATATAATATAATAAAGTTGCCACAATTTCTTCAACCCAAGCCCCGAAATGCGTATTCTAAACTAAAATAGCATACATCCAATATCCATATCCACACCACCATGCATGCCAATCAACTCTCCTGCTCTCACTTCAAAATGGCAACACATGAAGAACAAGACGAATCAACTCTTGAACTCATTCGCCAGCATCTCTTAGGTGACTTCACCTTCACTGATGGCTTTTTTTCTCATCTCAATTTCCAAATCCCTGATTATGATTTCTCATATGATTTTCAACCACTTGTTGTGAAACCAGAGTGCTCCCTCTCTGAATCTGAGTCCACCTCCCCCATTTCAGATCCCCATTGCTACAACCCTCAACCCTGCAATTTCCAAACAAAACCCGAAACCATAAACTCGCCATCCATAAAAGTCGAACCTCTGAATTTGAGCTCACCCACCAAGGGAAAAACAACAACTAGTGATTCTGCAACTCCCAGCTCGCCTGATGATAAGTTTCAGCAAGTGTCGGGTTCTGGTGAAGTGCCAAGGCATTATAGGGGAGTCCGGCGTAGGCCGTGGGGCAAGTATGCGGCTGAGATTCGTGATCCGGCCCGAAAAGGGACTCGGGTTTGGCTAGGGACATTTGACACTGATGTGGATGCTGCCAAGGCCTATGATTGTGCTGCATTTAAGCTCAGGGGTAGGAAAGCAATACTGAATTTTCCACTGGAGGCTGGACAGTCGTCTCAACCGCCGGTGAACACGGCTCGGAAGAGGAGGAGATCAGTAAAGCAAGAGGAGGAGGAGCTGCCAGAAACTGAACTCTTGAAGCCTTGAACTCCAAGGAGCTCAACTGTCACCGTTATCCAGGTTCCTCCTCTGCTAACGTGGTGGAAAGTGATTGGATGGTGGATTTACTGATTTACTATATGCATGCTCTATGTATTACTAGTACTAGAAGGGTCACTTATTCACTGTGTACAAATATGGATTAAGAGTAAAAATAGAAAGTAATTAAAAATAATGCAATGTGTAATTATTATACAGTCCCAAGCTGTTAAATTTGTTAATTTTTTTTCAGAGAAGCTATTACTTTTATTATTAAAAGGGCATTGTTTTAATGGTAGAGATATATTTAACATTTCTTTTGGGGTTACTGACTTATAACCCCAAAAGAAATTCTTTATGTGAACTTCATACAAGACAATGTCCATACACACAGATAGAAAATAAAAAGTCCATTTTGCACATTTTAAAATGACGTCAAGGGTTCAATCCAACAGTCTAACAATAACTCTGCACCGAATCGGATGCTTATTAAGGAACCTCTGATTATAACCCCACCTAAAACCGTTCTTAGTCAGAATGTTCATGTTCAGATAATATGAAAGGTCAAACTGGTGTTGACAAATGAGATGAAAAATATGATAAGAAAAGTCAACATTGCTATTTCAAGAAGAAAAAGAGAAAGAAAAGAAAGGAAAATCTGGTGTGGACACGTGTGGCACCTAACAAAAAGGTTAGTTTGGTTCACACGATGGGCATAGTTACGCGATTGCTGGGTGGGCCAGAGTAATAACTCGGGTTTAAAAGAGGTTCGACCCAGCTGTGAAGTTGCAAACTTGTCTCCATGTTCCGTACACGTCTCCTCATTTGGCCCAGTACGCAACTCTCAGATAAACGACAGCCAGCCAAGCATGGATGCAACTTGAAATTAAATTTTATTTATTTTTGGGGTCCATGATAGGAACAAACAACCCTGCAAGTTGAGAAACTAAAGATAAACAGGATAGGAGGACAAGAGATATTATGTGTCGACTTTTGTTGTTGCCGTCACCTTATCCACATGGTTTCAAATTCAATCCAAATTATGCTAAAAATAAACCAACTATATACCACAAAAAGAAAGAAATAACCACAAAGGAGAATTTTATTCTGCTTCACAAATATGAGGGTAGATGGTAATTTAGGCAGTGAAAAGATCAAAAATTATTTCAAGAAGTGAAATGGTGATGATGATGCCAAAGTTGAATCCATTAACAGCATAATGACATTGTTTTACAAACAAATTATCAGTAGTGTAACCTATATAACAAAAAATCTTTTGCAGCATAAAACCTAATCTTCCCAACGGGTGATCGTTCATAAATTGATATTCAGAATATAAAGCCTAAGATATTATCTGGGTTTTGTTGTACTGTCTAAGTTTTTATTCTAACTATTGTCCCCACCTCTTTCATTTCCTCATTTCCTCACTTCTCTCATCTCTTTCTCATCCTCCATGTCCAATCTTTCTGTTTGCTTTATTTTATTTCATTTTTCAAAGAGAAAAGTGTAATAAAAGCAAGGCCTAAGTCACGTCACCTTGGAAAGTGGTTGGTGTAAAACCTTTTAAGAATGGTAAGACCCTGTTGGCATAATTCCAAGAAACAAAGTTGTGGTGTCCACTTGAAAATAACTGCGACCTCAGCTCCATAAATTTATATGGAAGTAGCTCTCATGTTGTGGTTGATCACATCAACATCCTCTTTATCAACTCTTTCATGCAGTTCATTGCCTTCCAAGAAACTAGGCTGGTTCGTCGATGCAAGAAGTCTAGCCCACATCCTATCTGTCAAGTTCACTGTGTTTTGCGTCTCTGTCACACGCTGCAGTACCACATATGCCATTCATAACTATACAATTTCTATCTTTTGGTGAATCATAACCATATGCCTCCAACTTTATCAATACAGTAAGATCCACAACAATACACTAGCACACAGATTAAGAGCTATTAGCCTAAAGCTTTATTAAGTTTCAACAGGCCTCAGAATTCAGATCCATTGGAGATGGGCTGTAGTCGTGTCCATGAGTTTTATTTTATTTGTTTTTAACTTATAAGTTGTACCCTTAAACATTGTATAGTTTGGCCTCAGTCCAAATAATCGTAGTCTGTCCGTTTCCATTTAAGAGTATCGGTTGGTTAGTTTATCTATGTACTTCTCTCCTTTCTATACAAGGTAAAGTTTATGCCAAACGTTTTTCTAGTTACTTTCATGATTGTTACTGTAAATTCAAGCTGGACCTAGTTCTTGTCTAAAGCTTCTATCCCCTCTTAAAAGTTCCACTCATAAATCAAACAAAGAAAATGAAAGGAATTTAGTAAAATATGCATAAACAAGAGCAAAAAACACCCAATAACAACAATAGGAGCAGGGAAAGTGCTTACAGAAATGGGAATATAAGCATGTCTACTGTTTACAGGCCCAACTGTGAAACCACTGAATCCTGCCATGGCCCCATGAACAGCACTCTGAGCAAGAAGAGTGCAGTATATATTGTCTGATGCATTACTTGGGATAGCACGAATCATATATGTTGGATCTGTTGGATAAAAAGATAAATCATTTATTTTATTGAGATGTAGCGCCCAGAAACTTTCTACAATAATCGTTTGGGAATGATAAGATCTTGACTGCTTAGCACATCTACTTTAGACTTTATGCAAGCGAAGAAAAGAAACCTTAATAAAAATGTAAAAGAGGCAAAAAGGAGTGGATAAAAGTTATTTTGGATCTTGAACCTTTCATTGCTGCTATAATGTTCTATACACTATATCAAAATGTACCTATATATTTCGTATTTATTGCCATCTTCTGAACTTTTGTAAAATGATCCTGTGACATGAAAATATAAACAAAGAGCTGAATCAATATTATTGGATAACAAAAGAAGAAACCATAGCAGAACAACAACAAAAAAACTCGCACTGCCCATAAAATGAAATGGAAATGTCTCAAAACTACTCAAAATATTATTGACAGTTTGTGCGACACCTTAATCTTTTCGGTCAGCCATAGGCCAACATCTAGGAGTAGCTTATTTCCTGATGCATCTTTCCCATCAACCGCTTGCATTTCCTGTGCAACGTATTCCTGCCCTGCTCCTTCTGCTAACACAATAACCACATGTCCATTTTCTTTAAGCCGCTCTTCAACAAATTCAAAAAGCCCACCCCGACCTTCCAAATAGAATGGAGATTCTGGAACCAAGCAACAATCCTGTTACATCCAAAAGCCTATTAAGAGATCTCACAGCAGTTAAGTTACTTACTTTAGAGCAATATTTCAATTCATGGAGGACAGAAGTTAAATATCATTGAAAGTGGTGCTAGTCCGAATCAAAACCAATATGTTTCCAGATCACTGTATAGTCTCTAGACTAGGACAATGTGCACACCCTTGATTGCCATATAGAACACAGGCTAGATGAACACGGCTTCAAATTCACTAATTTGAATTGCTGCATCATATGCAAATGCACATACAAAGTTACGATTTCTGAAACTAATTTATTTTTCAATCCTTTTCATAGTCCTTGTAATTATGCAAACCAATCTACTTATTGATTACAAAAAAATAATAATCTATTTAATTGGGGTATGAAAGTGGTTGAACAGGTCATAAACTTTTCCAAATTCTAAGCATATTCTTCTTTAGGAACTGCTAAAGCTTTTAAAAATTTTGGTTCTCTAGTTTCCTAAACAATCTCCAAGACACTTGAGTTGTACCATAGCATAAATCTCTATTTCTCAATCCCTAAAAGGAAGGCTGGCACAGGGGTGTTGAACTGATAAAGCATCTAGAAATTTTCAGTTCTATAGTTTCCTGAACAGTTTTCAAGAAATATGAGTTATATCACAGAAATATGAAAATTAGAAAATTTCTCTAATTTTTCCCTGAAAGAAAAGAAAGATGCTGAATTTCCACAGCCCAGTCATTCATTTCACCCATACCTTTATTACTATCAAATAGCAACATCAGGATATCTTTGATTGAACAACATTTTTATTTATTTAAAAAAGATAAAGATTTGAAGGAGAAGCACAGACATAAAAGCAAGGTCAGCCAAGCAGTTTAAAAAGAAGGGGTAGTAGAATCCGCATTCCATAAGACACATAACAGCTTAACATAGACATTATATATACTTTTCTGATAATCTCTAGAACATCCGCATTACATGATATGATATGATATTTTTAACTATCCTATGTTTTCTTCCACAAATCATTAAGATCATAAGTAGGTTGACGTTCTGGGGAGAGGGGCTAAGATTCTTACCACATCTCGACTTGCCAAAGTTGCATATAAAGCAATGAAACCTACAGAAGAAAAACATATCAAGTACAGGAAGGAAGAGACCTTACAAATACATGTTCACCATTCATCATTTGACATAAGATGATAAGCAAAAGATGAAAAATGAAAGTGTGTTATCCATTCCATTAATGGTTCAACGCACATACCACTGTATCTGCCCATGAGTTTGACAATTCCAACTCCATTTTCCACACTTTCAACCTCCACATGTGCAGCATTAATAGCTCTCTGAGCTTCTTCAACAGCAGTATCAAAACCAAAGGATTTGTCTATCACCTAAAGCCAAATTCCAAAAATAATACCAGTATGATTTTGGGGCAACTTTATGAATGTTGACTAACATTGAACAGCATGTCATAGACTAAATATAGTTCTTCAATATATGTGAGGAAGAAATATGTTGTCTGTTAAAATTTATAGTAGTCATATTGAGATCATGAACTTGCCAAATTCTTTAAAATGGCATCAAAATTTCATTGCATAATGCGGAAGTAACAGCATAGTAAAACTAAATATTGCAAATCCATCAGGGATGATAGAACTTACAGCGATATCATTATCAATTGTCTTAGGGATCCCAGCAACTGCCACTTGAAGACCACGTTTCTCAACTTCCTTGACAAAATATGCTAATGTCACAACATGCTATGCCAAGGAAATGGATTCATCTTAGAGAGATAATGTTCACCTTGTAAATTAGAGCTGCTCCTTTTTGGGTGCCATCACCTCCAATTATGTACACCTAAAATTCATGTTAACGACTTCCTCTCATTAACTTCATTTTTTTCAGTTGGGTTTTCCGTAATGTATTAATAAGTTTAAGCAGCCCAAATATGTAGGAAACGAGAGCATATATAATATTTCCACCTGATTTATTCCTCGGTCCTGTATGTTATCAACTATCTTGTTTGTATCATGACCTCCTCGTGAAGTTCGAAGAAAGGTCCCACCACGCTTGTGGATATCATTGACAACTTTTGGTGTCAACCTCAATGTATTTTTAGAATAAAAGCCTCTATATCCTCCCTGCAAGTTTTCAACAGCAGCAAGGGGATGCTTACATTTCTTGAGTTGGTCAGACAATACATGGTTAAGAACATAGTAATGAACTATTAATAGCCTTTGACTAGAAGAGTTTTACAGAGTTAGCAACAGTGTAAAATGTACTAACCTCAATTCCAAGTATATCTTCCACACCATACATGTAGTTCAAACCACATACAATTTCTCGAATCACAGTATTGATCCCTGGGCATAAACCCCCACATGTCACTATGCAAGCACGCACTTCATCTGACTTGAAATAAACCTAACATTAGAAAAGATAATGTTATTAGAGTTTCGTTTTCGCCAAGCATATCATATATAGGTGGTGACTTAGACGAAAATGTACCTTTTCCCGAGGTCCTGCGCGTCGAAAATGTACCCCTCTGGGATCATCCTTTTGAACAACAACCTAGAGCCATTGCATGATGCAGTTATTTAAAAGCAACAACAAAAAGTAAGACAAATGAAACAAATTCAAAGTTTGGCAGTTAACTTTCTTCTCTCTTTTTCGGAAGCGTGGAAAGGGATCACTCACTTTCTGCGCAACCACATCGTCTGTGCTTACAAAAGTTTGCCTAGCAACATAAACCCTTTATTTACATATGACCGAAAAATAAAGCTTTCAAGGGAAAAATAACATGAATTTAGACAAACGTACTTGACAACAGCATAAGCTTGGCTCTGTTTCAATGGATTTGGATACGACTGAAAGGAAGGAGAAAACTTTGACTTTAAAAAATAATAAACATAAATTGCGTAGACTTGTTCTTGAGAGCACATTCAACCGGTGCTTAATTACTGTTTAGCTTACCGGTAAATTAGAGAGAAAATCAGTCAAGTGAGGAACGTCTTCGATGACAAAGCCGTCGTCTTTAGCTGGTTGTTGATTAGAACTTTGACATCGGATTGGCTGGGTTTGGCGCGAACGGAACGGAATTCCGAGGAAGCATCTGGATTTGAAACTCGGATACCGGAGGTTTGGAAGTGACGGGAAAGAATGAGATCTGGAGCCAAGCGATGAACGGGAAGGCGAAGGTAGCATATGAGACGACGTGGAAAGCGGAGACGAAATGGCCGATTCCATTGGAATTTCAAAGCTTTTCGCAAATTTTGCGAAGGACGAGAGAGATGAGAAGGCAAATGAAATGTTGAAGAAAGCGTGCCAATGGCGAACTCTGGGAGGAGCTGCTTTTTGATTCTCCGTTGCGTGGTGGCGGTAACGGCCAAACGGTAATAATTGATATGCTCGTTTAAGGATGCAATTCGACTACAAACGGACACTTGTCAGGTCAAAGGATGAGGTCAAGCAGCTCTTTTTGAACCCATTTTTTTCTTTTGACCAATAATTAAATTTCTTTTCTCCTCTAGAAAATTATAATAAGATACCATTCCCTCCTCAGAACTCTCTGAAATTTTTGTTCTTTCCAAATTTTATTTACATGTCAACTTCGGGGTTTTTTCAAAAACAAGACAGTAACAGATTTCGAATGTGACGCTTGCATTTTATAATAATATACAGTGGAAACACATTTTACATTATGTGCAAAGCATTTTCTGTTATTGAGATTGAGATGAAAGATTGCCTTCAACTGCATGCTGCAAACCCAGCAATAAAATTCAGATACATTTGCTTTTTGGCTGGTAATTTTTCAGATACAATTTAATGGTGTGCACAGATCGTGGAATTCTCAGCACTCAGCAGCAGCAGCAGCAGCATACTCATTGTAGCATCCATTACTGAAATAACCACAGAGTCAGGCCTAGGTTGCATCGACAATTCATCTCGTGGTCATTCGGTTCTATTTGAGGAAACGATCAATCATATGACGTATGACATCTTCACCTTCTATATGTACGCTTTGATCTTTGACCTGTAAAATGTTCAGTGTGAGAATTTGTTACTAAAGTGCATTCAAGCATAAGGTCCGTGTGTGAGCGCTTGGACGTCAGCATGTGTGTCTGTATGTAAGAGAGAGAGAGAGAGAGAGAGAGAGAGAGAGAGAGAGAGAGAGAGAGATACCTGAATGACACTATGAGCAGCAAATCTATGTCTGCTGCAGTGGAAGCTAACATCTACTTTTTCCCAGCACACACGAGATAGGCCTGTCAATAGTTCCCCTGCACAAAGAGCGCACAAAGAGACCAATTATTATGTTGTAAAGTTGAGAAATCACTTAACTCCGGAGAAAACAAAGGTGTTCAGGCAGAAATAGTTTAGGGAGAAACAATAACATGCAAGTAACACACTACAACAATACAACAATACAACAATACTCAAGTAAATGGTAACATGCAGATGCAAACGGATACAAGAGCAATGAAATGTAAACATAAGATGTAAGCAAAATTAGCAAAGTATAACCAACCAGAATAGCTACAAGCATAGACAACAAGTTCTATTTACATCGAATTCAAATGTCAAAAAATCACTACCAAAAGTTGAAAACAAATAGAAAATGAAGTTGCAAACCTTCAAGCTTGTCAGAGCCATCATTTTCCACTGAAGTAGGCTCACACTGCTCAGCATCATAGGCCTTACAATGTTCTTCATAAACAATATGTGGATATTTTTCATCAACAGTATCCTCCCACTGATAAAGGAGAAAACTCATTACATTAAATGGCAACCAGAAGATTCCAAACTCAACCTACCATTACAAAACTATGCATATGGCAATAATACCTTTGGCAGTTCACTGTTACGTCTAATAGATGATGTTCTCCAGCCAACGATATCTTTGTAGTATTTGTTATTGAAAACAAAAGGTTAACAAAGACTTCAAATTGGAAAATGTACATTAATAAGATCCATAATGATCACGGAAAATAGGATACGGTCATAGCCCACATTTGAATACACCACCCTACGTCTAAAACTACGCAACGCAGACCTGTCAAAGAAAAAACGCATGTCATTCTATAATTACATATTCAGATTAACTCAGAGAGGAAAGCCCATGAAACTTAGAATCTCAAAGTTAAAATTGGAATTTTAAAACCTACATGAAGTAACATTCATCATAATCCTCTATCATGCGTTTAAGCAGCGGAGGCTTTCCATCGTCGTCGTCATTAAGAAAAAGATGCCTACCTGTTCTCCTAAATATCAAATGAATGACCGCACTAGCAACCTTTTCAAAGGCAGGCACACCAAAAAGAAATGGTACCTACAAAAGGTGAACTAATGAATAAGTACAATACCAAATGCATATACCAACTAACCACTGAACAACATAACATAAGATCAGCCTGACATTTTTTTCACTCCTGCCTTAACAAAGTTTTCCACCACATAAGCAACAGAATCAGACATTTAGAAAAGCTTATCCCATGACCCCTATACAGTACACCAAAAGTCATAAAACCAAATGAAAGCCAAGAACTTGCTCAAGCTTGAGATGTTAAAGAACATCTAGGAAGTCAAGTACATTCTGAATGAATAAGTGGAAAGGCAAATGTGTTACCTGCTTGTTACCTCTTGAACCAAGATGAGGTGTAGCAACAGTAATAAAGTTCATAGGCTCCAAGCCACATAGCGTACTCCTTGGATCCTCTTCACTCCCATTAGGAGATGAAAGTTCCGAATTTTCACTTTTAGGGGGTCTATATAGCCTCCCAATTGCATATCTTGCCACTAGTCCTCCCACAGAATGTCCAATGAATGAGATCTTACTTAGATTTGGCTTTCTTTGAGTCAGTTCGACAACCTAAAATTAATAAATTTGGTTAACAAGTGATACAGAATAGGAAGTGGATGCTTTTTTATTTTATTTTTTGGATATGGAAATAGATTCAAACATTTCCACAATATATATAGGCAGCGAGCAACCTCCTCTGCCAATCGCTCCCCCATTACATCCACACCATCCAGAGTCAGCCTAGAACCATTCCGTTCACTACCTGCAGACGAATTTCAACCAACTTAATTAGACTGGACAAACTTATATTGTCTGCAAACAATATCAAATGCCATTGATCACATCAATATTTCTCTAATTCCACTTAAAAAATTTCTCTTACAAATAAAAAGAACTAAATATATACAAAGCAAGGGCACTAGAATCCAAAACTCAACTCCGGGGAACTCAAATTAACAATAGACTAGAAAAGCCAAATATGCAAACATTGTCCAATCCTATAAGCAGCAGGATGATCGTATGTATGGGCCACCTTTCTCTGGTTTAATGATTCTTTTCTTCAACCAATCTCCTCTTATATGAAATTAGTAACATTAAGAAGAAATGAAATGAGTGGCAGGTAAAAAATCAAGATAAAGTTCGGGAAAAAAAGGTACATTTTTGGCTCTGTAAATCAATAATTACATTATACCAAAAATGGTAACCAAAAACAGAGGAAGAACTAAAAAGGATCGCAGGTATTAGAGAGCTCAACCCAACAAAACCTTATTCGAGTAAGTGTATCAGCATTAATTGAATGCATGATGCAAAAGAATGGTCCTTACAATGAACAAATACTTTGTCAGGAAGCATTTTAACAAATTGCTCTGCTCCAAACTTCCAATCTGCGGCACTGCACGAGCAAATAAAGAACAATATCAACATTCTACAAGAGTAAAACTTTCCAGCAGATGAGTTTCAAATACCCAAAATACAAAATGAAGTATTAATGGTCATGCTAAAAGATTCAATTTAACGTACACACAACCAAAGCAGACAAATTCCAATATAAGAAAAGAAAGTTAAACAGTAAACCATATTTTTTGCCCAATATGTCAAACATACATTTGTAAAGTAAGCATAAAATCAAAACTATGGACCAAAAACAAAGTTTTAGTAGATCTAACATACATTTGGAACTAACAATTTTAACGGAACATCAAATTAATCATCAAAACCATGAAAAGGTAAACAATTTGTCGATAACATCACTTCAAATACAAAATTTTATTTCAAAGAAAGCAAAACCACCATTTAACCTTCTCAATCCTCCGATAATTGAACAATTAGTCAATATCCAAAGCATAAAGAAATAAAATTTATCGTACAGAAATCAAATCTTGATGAAATCAAGTTTGTTCGAAGTAAATTAACAAACGATGAAATTGAAAAGGCCAGACCTTCCCATAATTCCATGGACCATGACAACGAGATGGTCAGCAGACGAAGAATCGGACTCATTAGAACTCCAGACATTGTGACTCCCATTCACCGACGCGGACGAGCAAACCCCGTTCTCTACGACGCCGTTTTGCATGGTTGCTGCTATCTTCTTCCCGGCTATAGGCATTGACTGAAAACACACAACAGCCGAGTTGGAGAGAGACGATCGGCAAAGCTGGAGAGAGACGATCGGCAAAGCTGTGGAAATAAATGAAGGGAAAAAGAAGAGAGAAGAGAGTTTTTATGTTCTCAGCTTCTTCAACTTCAGCTGGTTCGGTAGTTGAGAGAGACTGAAATGAAGCGAAAATAAAAAGATACCTGAGAGCGAAGGAAACTAATTTTCCTTCTAATGTTTTTCCTGAAAAGGATTTTTTTTAATAATGCATGAAAATCAATTTGTTTATTTTTTTACTCGCTTTCTTAGATAAAAAGAAATAAATATAAAAAAGCAAATTCATTTTTCTTTTTGGTTGAAGTTTTTTATCTTTTACACTAAAAAGAAAAAGATGAGTGGATGAGAAGAATGCTCCGATAACATCAGCAGCAGGGTAGTATTTATTTATTACAAATTACAATTCGTTCGTTAAGATTCGGAAACGCGTCGGCTTTTGCTTTGCGGGCATCAATGGTCGGTACAAGGGTCGGTTGTAATTTCCCCAGAAATATCCAAGACCATGGGATTTCTTCTTTTTCTTTACAAAAAATAACCGACATTCCAACACTGGAAGCGATCAATTATAAAAATAGGCATTTTCGTCTTTATCCTCAATCATATTATTACGCGAGTAGTTGTTTTTAATATTTAAAGTGTTTAGTAGCAATGTAGCATTCACTATTTTCATCAAAATAAATTGCATATTGTTAGTCATATATTTTTTATTGATAGAACTTTATGCGGTTCAATAATATCATTATAAAGTTGTTGGCAATGGCATGCAGGTTAACTCAAGAAAAGTGTGTTTTTGATTTTGTGTAGCACGTAGATTAATTACACGCATGAAACGACAATTAATATAATGATAATGGCGAACAAAAATCCTCTAGTTGATATATGATATTAAAATAGATGAGCTTTATGATTTTGCCTGATATTAGCAACTTAACCCTTATTAAAAAAAATTATATTTATTCATCAAATGTTTGGGTGATATAGGCTTCTAAGTCACTCCATTTGTGAGAAATTCAGCCTTAAAGTTATTTAATAAGCTCAAATCACTCTTAAGATACCTCAAGTATCACTTAACATGTTCTAAATTAATTTTCCATTACTTAACGTGTTCACGGATTGAGATTCCCAGAAGAAGCCAAGCAAACTCTGCCTCTAGCAAGCAGCAACAAGAGAAGAGAAAGGGAAGAGAGGATAGAGGTGATGACAGGGCACCAATTTGGACATTGTTTGAAAAGACAATTTGGTCCTCTATCTAGCACTGGATTTACAGAACTAACTTGGAAAACGACGTGGCTGCATCTTTGAGTGGTTGTGGTTGTGGTTGGTTCACCATTTAGCCCATGATTATTTGTGGCTGCATCTTTTGAGTGACAGGTGTATCATAATTATTAATCGATGATCAACCAAATGCGTTGGCACTTGTATATGGATTATCCATTATAAAGAATAAGGAGGCCCTACAATTTCAAGATCATTGAATTGAATTCATGTCTAGAAAACTCTCAGTTTGGTTTGGTACACATTCTTGTTCCTTTTGTTTTGGGCCACTTTCCATTTTTTATTCTAATAATTTATATTGTTTAACCACGTAGTTTTGTTCAATTAAGAACATCTCCAAAAGGTTTATTTGCTACTTAAATAATTTTTGCTCTATTAAATTCATCAATTCAATTAATGTAATATCATGAAAAATAATAAAAATATGAAAACATGTGAAAAATGTCTATGTATCAATTCTTTCAAGTTTAACTAACAATATTAAGAAAATTTGATGGAATTCTTTAGTTTTCGTATTGGGATGATTACAACCGTTATCTCATCGAATTTCATCTTTTAATTCATCAAAATTTATGATTTCAATTTATTACAAACCAAACCAAACTACATCACAAAAAATGTCAAAATCCAAAATAACATGGACCAAAGTGAAAAATGAGTCAAACTTCGATGACCAAAAACGTAATTTAGCCTAAGAATAAAATTATCATCTCAAAAGCAGTAATTGTCACTTTATACAGTCCATTTCCATATTTTCTTTACGGTGGTGGTGGTGGTGGTGGTGGTGGTCGGGGAGGGGGGCTAACAAATCCACCGAGGCACTTACTGCAAATTGGTCATGCAGGCTTAGCAAGTCTAAGCCGGTCAATTTTCCAAGAGCAATAACGATGATCTAAATACAAATGGTAGAGAAAGGCCGCTATTGTAGCCAAAGTGTCAGATGTTCCAACTACAACAAATGGAACATCCCAACTACATACATATAATACACACAGAGAGCAAGTTGAACTGCTTAGTTCTACATTTTACTTTTCTCAATAAATATTGGTAAAGCAAGCTGCCTCAATCATCTGAGCTATATTCACTGGATTCTGGAAGTACAGCAACAGCAGCGCAGCAAAACGACTCTTTATCCTTCAGGAGAAGACAGCTTCCATCCGAATTCCATTTTAGATCGACTATGCTAAACTGTGGAAGCGGGATACTCACACAGTAAGCACCCGCAGGAGTCCACATGTACAAATGTGAGCTTCCAGTGCAAACAATGAGACGCGTGCACGTAGGGTCCCAAACTGCTGCTCGAATTGGATCTTTCTGCACCAAGATAGTGGCAAGCTCAAGATGGCGTATGTCCCAGATCCACAGAATACTTGGCATGCTATCATTCCTAGTGCAGATGTATTGGCTGTCATTGCTCCATGACATTAGACCTACAAACCTCATAGCTTTAGCAATATTTTCATATAATGAATCTCGAGCAAATTTTCAGTTAGCACCTAAGGATACATACGGCCAAAAATCAAACAAAGTCTCAAACTAATATGCTGAAAGTGCATTTGAACTTTGAATTATTGCTTACACATATATTGATAACTCATAAGGTGAACAAGCATTTGAATGATGACGTCCGTCCTTACACAAAGTCAATGAATAAAAGCAGCTGACTCCACATAATGAGGTACTTAAAGTATTCAAGGTCATTGGGAAATATCCCATGCAAACATATTTGACTGCAATATTGATATCAAACTCTGATATAGGTCCAATTAGAATCAATAAACTTGACACCACAACTTGAAGTTCCTCAACTTGCAACATTCGTCCAAAAGTATGACTGGGCTCAACCATCATGGCCTCTCTCAGGGACATTGAATGTTATCTGATGACTGGGCGGATGCAATTATGAACACTTAAGTTTCTAAGTGCATCTCCACTCTGCTAATGTAAATAGCTAGAACAGAGACCAGTTTGATTGTTTTTCAGCAGATTAGGTTTAGCTTCATTTAAAGGCTATATATTGCAGGAGTGATTACAGGAGTAATTACACCAGATAATATCTTAAGAGCTATCTTCATGTTTGAGCTACTGCATTGACAGGGGTCTACAAAATTTGTATTTATTTGCAAACCAAAACAGTACAAAGGAAGAAAGGGCTTACCAATTCCTTGTTTGGGGTTAGGTTTGTCTGCAGGAGGCTTCTGGAAAGGCAAACTAATGGGCACTTCTGTAACCTCGTACCTAACTCTGAAATGTCCTTCAGAAGCATCTACTTGGAAAGAAAAATAAAAAAATCAATATGGGGGAAAGAAGAAAAGTAAAGGGATCCAATCACAAGGCAGAAATGAAACCTGGCAAATACACACACACACACACCAACAACAGGAAAAAAGGAACCTGATATAGAATACGAAAGTACTAAACAAGAATGTAGAAGGGTAGTGCATGCAGACAAATGTTACAGCACACTACTTTCATAGTTTGCAAATGTTTTATAAGTTAAGAAAGAACAGCAATCCTGCTTTTGAGAAATGTACCAACAGTCATGCTTACCATCATTGCCTTGTGCAAAATCATCACTTAAACATAACTCGGACATATCAAGCAGCAGTGGCTCATCTACTTCCTGGCGTTTTACAAATTAAGGGGGTGAGAAATCATCCAACAAACTAAAAGAACATGATATCTGGCTATCTAATATATTAACAAACAATCACCTTAAAAACAGCAGCACAACAGGGAGCACGGACAGTAGATAGGTGCATAAATTCAGCAAAAGTCTTCCAAGTCAGGTGATTCAAAACCCGCAACATCTGGTCATAACTACCCACTGCTAGAAACTGGCCACAAGGAGACCATGAAACACTTTTTACGCCCAATCCACTTTCATATGCTTGATACTTATATAGGCACCTCCCATCTGGGGAGTATATTAGAACCTGTATCAAACCACACCATGATTTTTATTTTATTTTTCAAACTAAACCATTATTTAACAAGCTTAATGCGCATCATTTTGGTTTAACAAAGCCAAAAGAAATGAAGTTGCCACCTTATATTCGAGAGGCGAATCCCATATCACTATTGCACTGTCATCTGGCGACCATTCAGTATCAGACAAGTCCAATGTGTCCACAGCAAATACACCCATTATCTCCCATGTATGACAAGACAGAAGATTAATGTAGTCCTTGCAATCACGCCTTGTGCAAATTGCAGCAAATTTCCCATCTTTGGTAAAAGAAACGCCCTTGGAAGGATGCTTTGGCCATTGCACATGTACACATGCAGTGTTTAATAGCGACCAAACTGTTAAACGCAGTTGGAAGTCTGATGTGGTAAGTATGTGACGGCTGTCCGGGCTCCATCTAGCATACGCAATACCAGCAGGACCTTCATCTATCTTGCATGTCCATTCAGGTTGCGCCAACGACCATGCCTGTATCATTGGTCTTTTATATAGACCACAAAGAATGTACTCAGAATCGAGGGCCCATTCGATATAGCTTATCTTGTCCAAGCATGAAAACAGCTGCACAACCTGCATTAGAAATTTAGAATTTAATTATGTATAAGATAAACTTACATTCAAGATGTACGCAATGTAGTTTAGCACGTCAATTGTTAAGTCAGACAGAAGTTGTTGTACAACAGCAATGAGTGTGAGGCATGCAGAAACCAAATATAGAATGCAAAGAAAAAAACTGTTTCGAGGGTATATTTCTACCTCCACAAAGGCCTAAACCTTATACCTGCTCATGAACCCTACCATACAAACATCTCACAATGGAGCATTATTCTATGTACTAATTAACCTTTTATGACTCTTATGGTTTAATTGAATGGTTACGAAGAGAGCTCATATTAAGTAACAAAGAGAAACCTCAACATATTGAAAGCTTCAGTCTATGTAAACACTTGTTTAAGAACAGTAAAATACATGAACACATAGCGGCCAAAATTCACTTTGAATCGCGTTAGATACATACAAGGTGAAAAACTCTTATCATAACTAAATGTGATTAGATCCTTAAAATGAAGATCGAAGTTTATAATTGTTTTTCTTCTAATTTCTCAGCAATCAAACAGATTACAGCATATTGAAGTTACATTGGCTTTGTCAACAGCGAAATGCAAAGGATGAGATCTACATAAATTAAACTATTCAGGAGCCAATGCCAATCGGTCCAGCTACCATTTGGTATCCGTGCAAATGTAGAGAGGTAGATGAGAAACGAACGAGTTAAACATTTGCAGTTTCAATTTCCTTGCATTTTCTCGGCAACCAAACGGAGCATGAAATAAATTTATTAAGAAAAACTAAAAAACGAAAAAAATATTGGGGAAATACCTTGAAGGAAAGAGTGTCGCGAATAACGAGGCGATAATCGACGGCGACGGCAATGTAACGAGCATTGGGTGAGAAACAACAAGGACCCGTCTGCTTGTAAGCTTCTGTGAACTCCATTCACATTCAGATCAAATTTTCTGAGACGCAAGTTTCAAATTCGTTTGTTTAACAACGCCAGCTTACTGTTAAGCTATCGGAGCACTTTTTGCAACTTATATTTCAAATTCAAACTGCAGCTATGAAATAAACGTATTGAAGTAGTGGTGGTTACTGTTGCTGGAGAGTGTGGAGTGAGATGAGATCTGTGAGAAGAGAAGAGACTGTAGGGAAGGTCTCGTGTAACTTCGCTTTGTAAACCGCCGAACCCTTTCAACCGGCCAAATCAAATCAATTCGCTTTTTTTTATTATTTATTTTTTAAATTTCGATTTTTTTTTTCTAATACAAGCAATATTCTATTTTAAAAAAAATCTAATCTAAATTACTGAGAGCAGAATTCAAACTCAGCTTTAGCCAACTTGACTAAACTTATTTCTGTAAAATTTAATTCATTGAGTTCAAGTTTTACCCATAAAAGCCTCATTATTCTCAATTTTTTTTTCTTATGTCCATTCAAAATATGATTTGATGGCTCAAGTCAATTAGGGCTCGTTTGGTACGTCGGACTGTACTGACTAATTTCTGTCGGATACTAAGTTATACTGTGTTTGTTGTTGTTCCGGATAACATCAGATCAGACAATTTTTTAAAAAAAATTCTTTGATAATTTAAGTGGAAATTGAAATTCAAATGTCACAATTTTTTTTTTACTACGGCAGTTCTACTCCTTCAAGATTCCAATCTCCTTAGTTTACATCATTCGGCTACTATGTTATCCAGTTGCTGGGAGCTTATGCATCAAATTGATAATTGTGTGGTGAAGCACGTCTATAAAGAGAAGAATATGGTTGTAGACTGCTTGGCTAATGGGAGTTTCAATTTTGATTTGGGACTTGTTTCCTTTGCTGATATTCCTAATTGGGTAGGGGCTAGCCTAGATGAGGTTATGATGGGAGTTCATAGAACTCGCTTTATTACTGCTATGTAGTTGTTTTGGGGCTCTTCCCCCATCTCACCCAAAAAAAAGAAGAACAATATCTGCCTGCATATGTATATATATATATACTTCAATTCAATAGCAATCAATTTTGAACAAGGAGAACTTCGATAGTCACCCACAACAAAAGCATCAATCCAAAGTAATTTCCACAAAAATTCAATAAAAGATAAAATATAAAAAGAAGAGAGAAGAAGCAAGAAGAATCATATTGGAGAGAGTATGAAAGAGAGAGAGAGAGAGAGAGAGAGAGAGAGAGAGATATATATATATATATATATATATATATATATATATATATATATATATATGGATATCTGGAGAAGAGTGAAGAAAATAACTTGTGGAGAAGATAACAGAGAAGAACCCTATGGAGAAGAAGATGAAAAGAGCGTCTGATTTTTCTGCGTGTTCTTTTTCCCTAACCGTATAATTAAGCGTGTATTATCTAAACCGGGGTGTGTGGGTTGTATTAATTAGTCAAATAAGGAGAGTATTAAAAGCCCAACCCGTATAAAATAGTCAGGTAATTAAATAATACAAGTTCACACCAAACACATGACATAGACTATTTACTCCTATCCATAGTCTAATACGGTGTACCAAACGAGCCCTTAGAGTTTAAGTTGGTTAAATCAAATCCTAACTTAAAAGGATAAAAATGTCCTTGGAATTTATCGAGGAATTAACAAACTTAACGCAAGTGGCACATTGAACCGTTTTCAACAATTATCGTGCTCATAACAAATTGAAAGTTTATAAGGCAAAGTGAAAAAATATTATAGTTTATGAGGCATTGCTAAAAATATCCTTTTATATAAATAGTTCTATCATGACAAATTTTCTCCAGGACTAGTCTTATGTCAGCGTAATTTCAACGGGCTAGGTCACTTAATTTTTTGTTATTAAGTAATATCTTAGTCTTATTAAATTACTTTAATTATATAAAAAAAATTAATTACCATTTATATTTAGTTAATAATTAGTATGTAAATATTTTAATTAATTTAATAAATTACTTAGATTGATTATACTGAATTATCTCAAATAAATTTGTGGATTTTAAAATTATTTTTAAAATAATTTAAATAATTTAAAAATCCTAAAAATAAAGTGAATGATGACCTATGTCAGTGAAGAATGATCTAGGGAAATGAAATGACTTAGAGGAAGTGAAGTATGGTCTAGGTAAGTAGAAATGACTTAGGAAAGTAAGTGACCCAGGTGAAGTGAAGTAACATAGAGAAGTAAAAGATGACATGGGTAAGTGAAGCGCCCTATGGGAATAAGGTGACCGAGGTATGTGAAGAATGGCCTAAGTAAATAAGGAGTTGTGCTTTATCTTTTGACATTTGCATAAGAAGTCCATAGGCACCCACTTGTTGGCCTCATCTTCACACCATTTGAATGCTTGTCGAGGAGAAACATTTGCATGGTTATCAATATATATATATATATATATGGACACGGGCTATCAAAATGTTGCCGAGCTCCTTGAGAAGCCCTTATATCGAATGATTCAAGACATTTGATTTTATAATAGAAATGAGAGGACATCCGAACAATGTTGAAAGTGGCATAGCTCTTTGAAGAACGCCAAATGAAGTGACCTAGGTAAATCAAGATGACCTAGGTCAGTGAATAATGACCTAGGGAAATGGGGTGACCTAGGGGAAGTGAAGTATGGCCTATGTAAGTAATGATGGCCTAGGTAAGTAAGTGACGTAGGTGAAGTGAAGTGATCTAAGTAAGTAAAGTGAATTTGGTGAATAAGGTGACTTAGGTATGTGAAGAATGTTCTAGGTAAATATGGAGTGGTGCTTTATCTTGGACAAGTTTACACTAAACCCCATGAGTATTTAACACACATACATGAATATAAAGGGAAAGAATCATAAGATCGAGGCCTTTACTCAAAAAAGCACTAGTGATGAAATGGTGATGGCTTAGGTAAGTTGTAGATGAACTAAGTCAGTGAAGAATGGCCTAGGGGAATGAGGGGAATGAGGTGACCTAGGAGAAGTGAAGTATGACCTAGGTAAGTAAGTGACTTAGGTGAAATGAAGTGACCTAGGTAAGTAAATGATGACATAGGTTAGTGAAGAATGGTATAGGGAAATGAGGTACTGGAAGTGAAGTATAACCTAGGTAAGTAAGGATAGCCTAGGTAAGTAAGTGAACTATGTAAAGTGAAAGATGGCTTATGTAAGTGAAGTGGCCCAAGTAAGTGAAGGATGCTATAGGTGAAGGATGACCTAGGTTAGTGAAGAATGGCCTAGGGAAATAAAGTGACATAGGGGAAGTGAAGTATGGTATAGGTAAATAGGGATGACCTAGGAAAGTAAGTGACCTAGGTGAAGTGAAGTAACCTATAGAAGTAAAAGATGGCCTAGGTAAGTGAAGCGCTCTAGAGGAATAAGGTGACCAAGGTATGTGAAAGATGACCTAAGTAAATAAGGAGTTGTGCTTTATCTTCTGACATGTCTTAAGAAACAAATCAAAGAATAGCTTGCCACCACTCATGATAGCGTGTGTGTGAGAATGTGAAGGTAAAGAGCCCCACATTAGAAAGTTGAGAAACCTAGCAATGGCTTATAAAGAGTTGTGCTACTCCTCCTATTGCCAATTGATTTTGGGATGGAACCTTAACTTCCTTTAAGGTATCAGATTAGGTTAGCCCACGTGTGAAAGCCTAACTGTCATACGTGCTCCACGTCACCCAATATGTGTTGTCCATATGTTAGACTTGAAAATTCGCCACACGTGCGGGGGTGTGCGAGAATATGAAGGTAAAGAGTCCACATTGGAAAGTTGAGAAACCTAGCAAGGGCTTATAAGGAGTTGGGCTACTCTTCACATTGCCAATTGGTTTTCGGATAGAACCTCAACTTCCTTCAGTATGCTTTGGTGGAAATATCACGAACACGTTCTAGTGCACTCGAAATTGCAAGTCTCCAACCAAGAAGTACCTTATTACTTGGGGGGACTATTGTTGATACTGTGACTAACCAAGCAACTAGAGGCAATATTAAAAGTCTAATAAATTTTGTCTATCTTTTGTTTCATTTCTTTGAGCAATTGACTCGATTGATTTTTGGCTTCTTGCTTTAGATTCTTTAACCCCACTGTATAAGTCGCCAAATGTCCCGATGAAAACACAACATACAATAGCTTGGCACCGCTCATGGTGGCGTCTGCTGTGGTGGAAATGTCACGAATGCGCTAGAGTGTAAGCTTCCCTTGACTTGGTTTAACCAGTTTTTGTTTGAGAAAAGCCCATACAATTCTTGCATTGAATCTTGTACTCATTTTGATAGTTGGGAACTATGTGAATGAGTTGACGGTGAGGTGATTAATGGGAGAGTTTAAGGTGATTCCACTAGTTTTTGTACTATAAAGCGAAATGCTTTATGAATGTAGCAGTGGAGTGGGGGAAAGATCATATTGGAGTTTTCCAATTATGCCCCCACCTTAGACAAAACACCAGGACATATTTGACCATTTAATTATCTCAGCATAATAGAAAATAATAATAAAAAATTAATTTTTATTACAAAATTGCTCATGATCATTTTGCCCTTGAGCTAGCATGGATGCAAATAACCGCGTGGTCACTTTGGATGCAAGTTTTGGATGAGCAATTTCTTGGAAACAAAGAGGGGGAAGAAAAAGGTCTTCATAAAATCATTACTTTGGACTTAGACCCTCGCTCCTACTCTACATTAAAATGTAGAGAAACAACTACCTATTCAAATAGGTTTTCAAAAGCTTCAATCCTGACCAAGCCCTTTGGCACAACAGGTAGGTCATCCAAAATAGTAATTAATTATTCCAAAGATTCGTCGATAGAGGTCTAATTCGGCAAATGATTGCCGGCATAGGTTTATACTAACGAAATGTCGTTGGGAGAGAAGTTTTTTTTATGAAAAAAATGTAAAATTAGTTTCTTTAGGTCAATAATTTTTTTATTCTTTATTTGTACTTAAATAATATCTTAACCTAATTTAATTACTTTCATTAGTAATTATGTTTCGATTATTAATTATTTAGTAAATAATTAGTATTAAATATTTTAATTAACTTCATAAATTATATTACTTAATAAATAGTAATTAATTATTTGAAATTTTTTTGGACTTTAATTTTCATCCGGATAAAATTTCTTTTGGAATAGCTAATTATTTTAATATTTTTAATTGAGTAATATCTTAGTATTATTTAATTAATATAATTAGAAATTAGCTTTTAATTATTATTTCTTTAGTGACTAATTTGTATTTAAATATTTTAATTAGTTTCATGAATTACTTAATAAATAGTAATGAATTATTCTAAAAATAGATTTGAGCATCCAAATCCTAAATCCAAGTTATAACGTGATTCAATAATATCACCTACTTTTGGAATACTGAAATACATGAGCTTGAGTCACACATTGTTAAAGAAGAGAAGTCTCTACTCCTTATAAATGTGAGTCTTCCCACACGTGCTATATGGAAGGTGAGACTAGTGGAGTGGAATTTGGGCCTCACCTTTGGTTTGGGCTTGAATTATATATACATAATAATTAGTATTTAATAATCATAGACTAGGCCTTGGCCTTGGGTTAGTAGGACATAACTGAACCTAACCTAGAATTGTCTCAATGAATTTAAAATTTATTTTTTAATTTTCAAAAATCACTACTAATTTTTTATTATTATAAAAATTAGCCTTAAAATATATGAAAGCCATTCATTTACTAAGGGCCCGTCTGGTAACGTTTTCGGAGAGTGTTTTCAGAGAATATTTTCAGAGAATGAAAACAAGAAAACGAATTTGCATTTTCAGGAAATGAAAATGCGTCTGGTAGATTAATTAGAAAACATCTTCAGAAAACAAAAACAATGAAAACATGTCTGGTAGTACAATTGTTTTTCAGGTGTATTTTTTATAATTTCATTTCTAATTTTTTTTCATTATGATATTTTAGAGGAATTATTATATGTGAGTTATTTTCAAGAGTATTTTTGCTAATTTCAGCTTTTTTTTATTTTTAAATTCTGCTATTTTTCAAAGACAAAAATTTATAAACAATAAAAAAATGTATAATTTAACAAATAAAAAATTCTAATGTTTTTTTTAAAGACAAACATTATCTTTATCTCATTTCTTTTTTCTCTTTCTCTCTCTTTCTTTATCCCTTTCCTTCCTTCCTAGGCCCGTGCCCTTCTTCTTTCTTTTTTTCTTTCTCTTTTCCTATTTTCTTCTTCTTTTCTTTCCCAGACAGTTTCTTTTTTCTTTCTTTCTTCCTTTTTCACTCTTTTCTCTTCTCTTCTTCTTCCTCTCTTAATTTTTTCTTTTCTTCTTCTTCCTCTCTTATTTTTTCTTTTCTTCTTCCTCTCTCTGATTCTTCCTCTTCATACCCATCCTCTTTCTGTTTTCATTTGTTAATGGTTGGTGGTGGTTCGATTGGGTGGTGATAGTGGTTCAACTGGGTTTGTGGCAGTTATGGTTCGACTGCTTTGGTGGTGATCGTGCTTTGGAGTTGCCGGTGCGGCAAACTAGACGATGGGTCTGGATCGGTGGAGATGGATTTCCACAGTGGTGCTCCTCAGTTGAATTTTTTTTTCTTGGTTTGGTGTGCTTGATAAGTAAATCAAGATCTCAGATATTTTAGAAGAAGAATAGCTATGGAGAATTTCAAAGACAAGAATCGATGTTGATTGGTGAAAGAGAGATGGAAAAAATGAATTATCGTATGGACTGAAAACGAAAACGTTGAAAACGAAAACAACATATTTTCGTTTTCAACTTTTGTTCATGAATTGGATTTGTTTTTGGAAAACATTTTTAGGGAAAACAAAAACGTTCCACCGAACAGAAATTTTCCAGAAAACAGGAAATGAAAACAAAAAACAGGCAGTGAAAACGATACCGAACGCCACCTAAGCTTTTTAAAAGTAGAACTTTTTGGATAGCACCAAGCTTTAAAGAATTTTTTTAAAAGTCACCAAAATATATCACCAAAATTTTAAATATTTTTAAAAGTCAATAACTGAATGAGTCATTCTATAGTGATGGCCTTATGTATGGCTCTTAGGTGATATCCTATCTCTTAATCGTTGAATCAGACTAACTAATTTGATCTAACAATTAAGAGATAGGGCATCACTTAAGTGCCATATACAAGACCCTCACTATAGAATTCTTGACAACTAAATACCACCAGATTTTTATCTATTTAAAAGTTTAAATTGAGTTGCCAAAAGAGAAGAAAGTTTGAATTGGATAACACCCCAACAAGGCCGAAACCTAAAATCAGTCAGCCAGCCCAAATCGCCAGTATCGTAGTTTGCCTCTTTGCGGGCTTTGGCGCTTGGCGCTTGGCGCTTGGCGCCTGTGTATGCGTCGAACGACATGCCGTTTTTTGACCGAGCCACCCCGGAATGAAGGATAAAAAACAGGCTCAAATTTTAGATGTCTATTCTGTAAAAAGAAAAAGAAAAAGAAAAAGAAAAAGAAAAACCCTAAACCCTCCAAAACGCCTCTGTGCACCTTAACAAAAACCCTAAAACCTTCTGGAGCTGGTTCTCGTCCTCGTCTTCGTCTTCCAAAGGAGAATTAGGGCTTAAGCTACAATAACAAGAACAACAACAGCAACAAAAGCACACAGTTATATTCATTGTTTGAATAGTTACCAACTGCGGCAGAGAGAGACATGGCGACCTCGATTGCGTCTCAGTTAGAAGCCATAAAATCCGTGATACAAGCCGACACAGAGCCGTCGGTCAAGAGGCCCTTCACTCGCCCTTCCATTCTCTTCGACGCTAAAGAGGCTGCTGATATCGATATCGATACCATTTTCTCCATTGCACTCCAAGGTCACTCTTCTCTTTCCATTTGTTTTTATACAGAGAGAAACTTAGAGCTTAGTTTCTATTATTTTATGCAAGGTATTAGAAAGGCATTAGTTGTTGAAATTGAATATATGTTTTTCTATTTTCAGGTCTGGATGTCCTTGTAAGCACCGATGAGCGATTTAGAATCTACAAGAATGACTTGTTCAGCCAAAAAAGCAGAGAATTGGATAGAGAGTTGATGGGCATAGAGGAAAATAATGGCATTAATGTTTCGATAAGTTCATACTTACGATTACTCTCAGGATACTTTGAACTCCCATCGTCAATCAAGACACTTGAGTACTTGATACGCCGATATAAGTAGGTGCTCATTTCATTTTTTGTAATTTTGTTTTATTTCATATCATTTATAGGCTGCTATGTCATTGCAGACATTTCTTATACATATGCATATATTTGTATATACTTTTATTGGTTGTAATCTGGTGTATATTGGAATTTCAGGATTCATGTGTACAACTTCGAGGACTTAATTTTGTGTGCTTTGCCATACCATGACACCCACACATTTGTTCGAATAGTTCAATTAATTAGCTTGAGGTTAGTCAATCTGTAATTCTTGTATGTTGTTTGTGATTTGGTGAAGTTAACATATACTGACTTGATAGTTCCTTGTGGTTTAGAAATAGTAAATGGAGATTTATGGATGGCGTAAAAGTTTCTGGTGCACCACCACCTAGAAAGGTTATTGTCCAGCAATGTATTCGTGATAAGGGGGTTTTGGAGATTTTATGCAACTATGTGAGTGTTTGCAACTCTAATTGGTTGTTTGATTACTATCTTGTCATGGTTCATTTTAATGACTGTTTTCCTATAGGCATCCCCATCGAAGAAGTATAGGCCTTCAAGGCCTGTGATAAGGTTTTGCACGGCAGTTGTTATCGAGGTTTTGGGTTCCTCTACATCTGTTGACAGTGATGTTGTGCAGAGAATCCTATCACTTGTTGTTTCTGGACTTGAGGCTGGCACAAAAGGACATTCAGAAAACAAGGTGAGGTTCCACAAATTATTATTTTGGACATTTTAGCAGCTCCTCAAAGCATTTTGCATGTCTTAAACTGTACAAAGAAAAGAAGATTAAATATGCTTTTTAGGACACACATAAGGGATAGGAAAGCAGAAACTGTTGAAGGATGAGTTAAATTTTGATTATTGCCTCTTTAATTTCTTCTTATCAATGTCTTGCTCTGGGATACCTCTATGGTTTTTCTCTTTTCAGCAATGAAGTGTAAAATATATGTTCTTTTTGTAGGCTGGTGCCTTGATGATTGTTGGTTTGCTAGTGAGTAAAGTTACATTATCTCCCAAACTTGTCAAGAGTTTGATGAGGTCAATTGCTGAAATTGCTCGAGAGGAGGCGAAAGAGTCGGCTGATCTTCAGTTGTTTCGCTTATCGCTTATGACTTTGATCAACCTTGTTCAGGTACTGCTTTGTTCTTATATGCAGTAGGTTGTAGCATCACTCAATTATTCCTGAATTTTACTGCATCACTTCTAATTTAATAGTGGATGATGTCTGTGTAATAGACTATCTTCTTAGTTGGGTGTTGCTCAATGTCTCTTAATCCAGTGGTATTTCTATAACCTCTACTTTAATGTATTTAAAGAAAAAAATTAAAGTCCTTCATGTCAGAGTCGTTTTATAATAGTTACCCAACTTCCTGAATTAATAATATTGTGTTCTGCATTTATATGTATATTTTCTCAACCTTCTTTTACGTAAAAGTTTCCATGAATTTTTCAGCTGCAAGCTGTTGATATTTTCCCAATCAAGACTTTGGAGATTTTGATGGACATTAGGTAGTTCTTCACAGCATTAATTGTCTGAATAGTTTCATATCCTTCATGTGTTTGTCATTAATTTCATATTCTCTAAGGTTATTTTCTGCTTCCATTTGAAGGGATTTTGCCGCTATACTGTTGGGACTGTTTAACGAGTTCAATATTGATAGATTTGTATGGGTACTTTTGGATTCTCTGGTTGACTACAGGTGAGAAACCAATTTTGGTATTCACTTATTCTGGTAGAAATATCTTAATTCCTTCTTATTTTATTCAACTTCTGATCATTTATTTGCAGTTCTTCTAATGAATCATGCCAGCTTGCATTGATCTCGATATTAGAGACAATTCCTTCCAAGAATTTTGTTCAACATGCAGTTTCTAAGGTCCTATCATTCTGCTTGCAAAGTTCACAGAAAATAAAAAATTCAACATCATCTTTATCAGGTATTTTCATTCTCAAAATTTTTATTTACAAATGTTATATTTTTCATATATATATAGACATTTTATTGCCGCTCCAGTTGTTTGAACATTCTTGTTTAAATGGGTCAATTCTTATGACTGCAAGACTATCTTTAAGCTCTTTGTTTTGTATTTTTCATCATTCTTTTGGGTTGCCTTCTAGGAAGTTGGGCGAAGAAGATCTTAGTTGTTCTGAATGAGAAATATCAATCTGAACTACAGGGAGCGGTTCACAAATTTCTTGATGTATGTTTCCAGTCGACCCTCTCTCTCTCTCTCTCTCTCTCTCTCTCTCTCTCTCTCTCTCTCTCTTTCTAATTATGTGTTCGTACCCACACATGCCTTCTTTGTTCTTGTTCAGGGTATTCTGATTGTTGATTTCTTGAACAGGAAAAGAATGTACAATCTAAGAAAGGGGGCTCAGTACATGAAATTTTGGGTCAAATGTTGGATGGTAATTTGGACATGTCACTAGCTTTCTCAGAGTCAAAAATTTGGTTTGGGTTGCACCATCCAAAGGTATTATTTAGTGGCATCTTTAAAAAAAAAAAAAAAAAAAAATCTATTTGTAAATGTGTATGCTTCAATAAGGTCTGGAATAATTTTCTATCAACATAATCTTTTGCTATCGTGTTTTTGAATGTGGCTTAGGCTGATGTTCGCCGTCGCACACTATCTGCACTAGGCACATCGGGTGTTCTGGAAGCCAAGGCCACAAACCCACAGGTTTCTTTTGGTTACTTAATCTAAAGAAGATATGTATAAGACATTCCATTTCTTTCAGTTTCAAATCATTCTGCTTACTTTTGTGATTTCATTTTCCTGTGAACCAGAGTCTTGTAAGCATCGAAGATGTCATACTGCGACAACTTCATGATGATGATCTTACTGTTGTTCGGGCAGCTTTGTCCTTAGACAGATTGTCCACTATAATAAGTTCTGCTGACCTTTTTGAAGCACTGGGTAATGTGCTTAAAAGATGTATTGGCATTCTGATGTCAAGTGAGTAGTTATGTTGTGGATGCTTTCCCCATTATTTTATTCTTTCATTTCCCGGTTCAGACACGGAACTAATTATGGTTCCCTTACTCTGGCATACACATTTATCATCTTGCATTCTGTTTTTCTTGCAGGTTCATTGGAGAACACCAGTCTAGCATGTGATGTTTCTGTTTTGTGCCTGAAGAATGCTAGCTCTGGTATCGATGATAACATTGAATGTTGCAATACACTTGCTTCCATGATATTTCCGTTGCTGCTTGTTCTACCTAAGGTTCTTTTCTTTTCTGTCTGGATATTAAATTATATCTACTATACTGCAATTCTTGCACTAATTTGGTATCCAGTAAATTGTTTGTCCAACAAGTCGAACTTTTTATTAATAGATTTATGTTTCACCGAGTACAGACACAGAGGTTAAATTTGAAAGCATTGGAATTAGCTAAGGAGGTAAAGTGGCCACTTTTTGAGAATCTTGCAGGTGCCTCCAACACAGCATTGGTAAGTTATATCTTTGGCAGTTCCAGTGTGCTCTTCAATTCTTTTCTTCTTATTATCAAGAGTTGGGGAAAATGTTACTGTGAAAGGACTGTGGGCTCTATCTCTCTTTTGATTCTGCGGCTTTTAGTTTTTTAGTTATGCATACCTGGCATCTATATTTCATGTGCAATGAGTAACTCTGAAGTTGTGACTCTGAATTGTAGACATTGCAACCGGGAAGCCTGTCCTCAATTAACATGGACACCATTGCAAGTTTGGCTGGCAGGTTCTCGTTGCACCCTGAAGAATTTATGCCTTGGCTTATTAAGAGTTCTAATGACTTTGAGTTGTCAAAGACACAGTTCTTCTTGGTGATGATGCAGACGCTTCTCATTCAAAAGAATAGTATGTTCTCCTTTTCATTTTGAACCAGGATTCAATCAATCAGTCACTCTCTCTCTCTCTCCCTCTCTCTCTGACTTTTTTGGTGGATTTTTGAACCATCCTATTGAATTCTTTAATGACTTCTCTACTACTTTTTGTACTTCTATCCTGCTTGGCCTAATTACTGATTTGCGTTTCTTCTGTATCAATGTGTGTGTCTTTCTAACTTGCGTGCGACTCCAGTTCTGGTGTTTCTTGTCTTCCTCTTGCTTTTTTTTTTTGGCACTTACTATAATTGATTCTTGTTCTCTTTTCCTTGTGTGTCAGAATCTGCTGGATTTTTGGCCCTTTTTGAAGTTGGTTTTCCTGCATTGAAGGCGGAATGGGAAGCATTTGAGTCAATGGGTGATAGCTTTATAGAGGAGGTATGAGAAAATTATTTGTAGATAAATGTAATTTTTTTTATAAAAAGAAACCATATCCGAGATTGCTCATCTTTTAGCACTTTAGCTAGCCAGAAATTTCACTTTTGTAGTCTTACATGGATGCTGATGAGCTTTGTTGTTCCATTTTCCTTCTTGTTTCTGTAGTTCGATAAGGACATGCTGAATTGGGATTGCAGAATATTCCTTGATAAGCTGGACTCCAATTTGAAGGCATTAAATGCAAATATGCTAATTTGCCTATTTTGGAGGTTAATGGAGGCATTTTTATCTGCGATGCCTGCTGATATCTCTATGGTTAGTAATTCCTTATGTGGTTTGTTTTATGAGACTAGGATAAAACAATGGTCATGGATATCCTGTTATAAAACAATGGTCATGGATATTGTAGCTGTATTTATTTGTGTTGTGTCTGTGCTAAATGTTATATATGCTTTTTAATTGTTGCAGGATAATGATAAGAAGTGGGCTAGCTGGCTTAGGGACTTGTTTGTCTTTTTCTCAATCTCTAAGTTTAAGAAAGTCTTCAAAGAACACCGTCATTACCTTGTCACGAAGTGCAAAATCTCTGCTGTTCGGTTCCTGCCCAGGTTTTTCACAGAAGAAGGTACATGCTCCCCTTTGATATATCTCCTATAATTTTCTTTTGCTATTTTTAACCCTCCCGTTGGTCGCACTTTGTTTACGGAGTGTGTAGAATGGGAATTTTCCCTTTGATAACTGCATTGCATAATTTGCTTTATGAAGGTCATGTTGTACTGTATTGTATAACTTTTGATTCTTGGACATTATCATTACTCTGTAATTATTTTCTGGAAGATCATATTGTATTGTACTGACTGGTGGATTACTTGTCCACCTTCTTGTATGGTTTTTATGAAATAAAACTTCTATTTTTCAAAATAATATATTGTACTGTACTGACATGTTCGCTGTTCCACTTTACAGATGTTCCCCCTGCAGTCCAAGTTGAGAGTCTTAACTGTTTTGCATATCTCTCTCTTCAACCAGAAGTTAGATTGCCAATTCAACTTCTTGCAGAATTTCCGTCTTTTCTTGTTCCACTGGCTAGTTATAATCAGGTATCTTGGTAGTATTTTCTCTTTTTTTAATTGTCTTTGCCCGTTGGCTGACTTGTTGAAATTATGTGTACTATTGTTATCTGTTTGTTTTCCTTCCATGTGTTTTGATATTTGTTTGTGTTTTAGTTACGCTGTAAGTACATGAGTTAAGTTGGTTTGGTGGGGATTTCTTTCAGGATATAAGACATGCTACCATGAACTGTATTGAGGGGTTACACACACTTTGGGCTCATGTTGACTCTTCGAGCAAGAAAAATGGTATTACTTAGAATAAATATTTTTTGCCCCTTTTGGATTTTGTTTTGATAATTGCATAATCTGAGCTTTTTAAATTCCAGGAAACCATGCAACTTGGATTCACCTTCTCGATAAGCTTTTGGACTTGATGGTTCAACAAAAAAGGCTCATCTTATCAGACAGAAACTTTCTTCCTTCCCTTTTGGCCTCTTTGCTCAGCCCATCCTGCCAGGGCTTCATAGCACCAAAGAATGTTGAGCTGAGGTGATCTAGTGTTGTTCTTATGGATCTTGTTTAACCACTGTCGTCCTCATAATCATTTCATCTTACATTCATTTAGAATAAGTCTTGCTTTGTTGCTTCTTTAGTTTCTACCTGGCCCCAAAGTTTTTTTTATCTTTTTGACTTCAATTTTTTTTTTCCCTGTTTGCATTTCTTAAGCTAAATATTTGCTTTGTTATGATGGTGTTGTGGTTAATTTAGTTTAGAGTTCACTGTTGAGCATGATAATACTACAATGGATTGTTAACTCTGTCCCGACATTTCTTTTAGGGTTGATCAATCTACAAGAAAGAAGATTCTTGCTTTCATTTTGAATTCTGCCCTGAAACTGCCTGATTATGCAAAGGTTTGTTTATGTGATCTGCTGTTACTTTCCAGAACCTGCTAGATGCTTCTGGTTATTCTTATTACTCTTTTCAGAATTAATCATCACCAACACCGTCACATACATAGGATTTCTTCAGAATTGTTAAGCAGACTTGATTTTTCTGGCAGCTTGTGATTCTATCTTTGCTTAGAGGAATGGGCAATGCCATCATACATGATAGAGAGATGAAGTCATTTTTATCTCAGCTTTTGGGAAGACGCAGTCAAAATTACTGTGAACTGCATGTCTCCAGCCAGAATTTGTCAACAATTGAAGTTCAGATACTATGCCTTCTACTGGAGGTAAGTCAATGATGTCCTCAATGCTTGTTGTACTTATGCATATCCCCATCTTACCTTTACTCTCTAATGAAAAATTTGGCTTCTGCCTGTCCTAGAGTTGTGCTATGCCTTCTTCACCGGATGAGCATGTTTTAGAGGATCATTTATTGGAGGCTTTGAAGGTAAGAAGCTATCTGCAACTAGATTGTTGTGCATTCTGTCTTCAATGTTCATTCTCTTATGTTGACATTATTTTTTGAATTATTTTCTATTCCAGTTGGATGGTTTGGCTCCAGAAGACCCTGCTGTTATACAGCCTTGTGTAACTGTTCTGCAGAAGCTTAACAGTCAAATATACAGTGGGCTGAAGACAGAAATACAGGTTAACTTTTATCTGTTTTCTAGAACTATGTATGGTATGGTGCTTGAAAATCATATCAGTGAGCTTTTCTTGATAATAAGTTTATGTGGGCTTGTGGGTATGATGGAAAAGTATACATTTGGGATGTATTATCAGCTAGCTATAATTTAGATGTACTAAGTAATAGCTTAGGCACTGCCTAAAAAGCTAAATGATACCTCCATTAATTTCTTTGGTATTTAATTTTGTTCTCTCTCTCTCTAAATTAAAGATGTTGACGAAGCGCGTAAGGTGAAAACATGAATGGATATTTTGTTTCCTTTTTTAACTTATGTGTCAAAAGGCAAAAGGCTACATGTGTGCAAATATTGTTGGAATAATTTAAAATGAAACAATCCATAGTTTGCCTGGTGTAATGGATGCCTTTTTATACCTTTTGGCTAATGCCTCAAGCATAAAGCGATAATTACAAACATGTGGCACCTACTCCATATCTCATCATTCCGTCTTATCTGCTGAGATAATCAACATATTTTAGACTGCTTACCTTTAAATAATCATAAATTCGCACACATATTTACTGCATTTGTGCAGCTAATTATAGGTCATATATTTTAATTGTTTTGTTTCGTATATAGAATATTGGATAAATTCCCCTGAACTTCCCTACTCTGTCAAAATACAGGCACTGAAAATGGGCATCCTGTGAATCGATTTAAGTGTTCTTATTTTTTACTTCACTGAAACTTATAGAATCGTCATAAACTTGGGAAGGCAGATACAGGTGGCCTAAATTGGCATTGTTTATGTTGTGCAGGAGCTTCTGTTTCAGGAACTTGTTTCTTTATTTCGGAATGCTAATGGTGATATACAAAAGGAGACTCGAGCGGCCTTGCTGCGGTTAAATGTTTGTTTCTCTCTCTCTCTCTCTATGATTTATAATTCATGGTTGGATTAATTATGTGCCTTTTGTTATTGCTTTGTTTCATAACTTGTCAGACTGGTTAATTTTGTAGAATTCTTAAATAATGTGAGATTTGCTAAAGATAATTATTAATATATTTTTAAATCTTCATGGATTATGTTAGTGAGAATTGGTACTTTCTTTTTTAGTTGATTTCTGTTTAGTTAATTGAACCAATGTGCAACAACTCATTTGTACACCTTTGGATGTATCAGATTACTTGCTCTACTATTGTTCAGACGCTTGATTGCATGGTCAACAACAGAAGTTGTGTAACTGATTCAGGGTATGGAAAAAAGAAAATGAAGTTAACAGGGCATCTGAAGTCGAATCCATCCTGTGATTTGATATTTAAAGGAGAGAATGCGCTCTCTCTCCTTAGCTCCCTCTTGGATGTGTTGCTATTTAAGAAAGACATAGAGAACAGGTTGGTACTTTCTTATACTTGCCACTTTTGTGTAAAAAATGAGTCTTTGATACTTTTTTATACTAATTGTGTTAAATTTTTTGTTGCAGGGATTCTCTTTTGGGGCCATTATTTAAGCTTCTTTACAGAACATTTTCCAATGAGTGGGTACATGGTGTTCTTGTCCAGGATGAAAAGCAGATTCAAGTTTCTTCTACAAATTCTGACTCCATGTCAAGCGCAATAAGTTACATACAACAGACGCTGCTGATAATCCTGGAAGATATTAGTTCCTCTCTCACAAATTCTGTTCCACTGGCGGTATGTTCCAATATTTTGGAATTTAAATTTGTTGTTATTGGAGACACTGACAGTTGGGTTGTTTTTTTGTTCAGCTTTTTTTATCTGTGTTGCTTTAATTTTGTTCTCTTTATTTTGTGGCAGGATAACATAATAAATGAGATTGATGTCAAAATGTTGGTTGAGTGTGCCCATTCAGTGAAGGATGGAGTTACTCGCAACCATGTATTTTCACTAATTTCCTCTATCACAAAGATTATTCCAGAAAAGGTTTTGGGGCATATACTGGATATTTTTACTCTTATAGGAGAATCAGCAGTCACACAGGTTTGTTAATATACTTAACTTCTACTGAATTTTTCACTAGAAAGGATGTTGTGCCTTGAACTTTCAACTTCTGGCTTGAGTTCTGCTCCCTCAATGTGTAAAATAGTCATTTGGTTTTTGTTTTATTTTGCAGATTGACAGTCATTCACAGCATGTGTTTGAGGATCTTATATCTACAGTTGTTCCATGTTGGTTGTCTGGGACAGGCAACAATGACAAGTTGCTCCAGGTAATTTATTCTTACTGTTTTTGGTGTTGAGTGCAGCACTGTTACTGGAGGTACATGTTTCTAACCATGTTGTGATTTCATTTTGCCCTTCAGATATTTATCAATGTATTGCCTGAAGTTGCTGAACATAGAAGGCTATCAATCGTTGTATACCTACTCAGGTAGTGGTGACTTAATTTTTTTTTAAAATTCTATCTTATTGCTCCTTGTGTCGGTTCTGCTTACTTTGACATGTTCATATGCAGGACTTTGGGAGAGTCAAATAGCTTGGCTTCATTACTTGTGCTTCTCTTCCGTTCATTGGTTTCACGAAAAGGATTATCGTGCTTTGATAACATGCATGCTTCAGATAGCTCCACAGCTTCATTACAGAGACAGTGGGAATATGCCCTGGGGATCCACATATGTGAGCAATATTCATGCATGATATGGCTTCCCTCTCTGGTAATGATGCTTAAACAAATAGGAACAGGTATTCAGTCTCAAGAACTGTTTATCGAATTGTTAATTGCGATGCGGTTCACCTTACACAAATTGCAAGATCCAGAGTTTGCATTCAAGCTTGTATCAGGGGAAGATTCAGAAAAAGTTCAGGTACTGATTTTGCAAAAATAAGAGTGCTTGTAGTCAAGCTTATATAAAGTTAGTTTGTTCTATTCCTCAATACTTATAAACAAATTTTTTTAGTAATTGGTATTAAGTATTGTGTTTCGTCATAACTCTCTTTTACCTTTTCTGGATAGGGATGGTGGCTAGCCTGAGTGTAATTTGGTTTTTAGGTCTTATGGGTTATTTTATTCATGGGAAAAAAAGAGTGCTGTCCATTATAATTCGAGATGATTAAACTGTGGCCTATTAGTTTTCCAATCCACATCTTGATACAGCTGGAAACAATAATGAAAACATGCAATGCATGGATTAGATAATAAGCAAATTGAGTTTTATGGAAAACATGTATCCCAAATTTTAATTTTTTTTACGTCTTAATTGTATATTATAAAAAGAAATGATGAGATCTAGCTTATTGATAAACTAAAATTGACCTTATTGTTATTGTAATTATGAATAATTTTCCCTAGGAAATTAGTTAATATCTATGTTTTGTTATTTTGTTCTTTGATGATAATTGTTCTTGCTGCTTAAATTTGCAGGCTACATTGGAAGAACTCATGGAGCAGGTTGTCTCTCTCCAGCAATCCGTAGATGCAAGAAGGAAGAAAAAGGGTATCCATGTCTCTATTAGGAAAGAGTTGAAGGAGTGCATGCATGGTGTATTAAGGACTATTACTATAGCCATGATGCCTCCGACACACTTCAAAAGCATAACTAAGTTGCTTGGCCATAGAGATAGAAATGTTGCAAAGAAGGTACTTAGTGTATTCTACTTCTATGACTTATATATGTATACTTACATACATATGTATATTTATTAAGAACAGCTGAGTAGGATTTGTAGGTTGCTAACTATCAACTACTGTGGTTGTTTACATACCAAAATTGAAGTGTAAAATATCTTCCACAAATGAGTTAAAACGTAATACCATGAAATAACTGTTTCTGTAGCAAACCTTAGAACAACAGGCAGAAAAGGAGGTTTTGTGATACTACACATGAAATACGCTGTTCTGTGTCAAAGTGTAATCACATCATGATATGGATACACAGTCGACCATTGGTTACATGGTCTATTAGTATAGCCTTTTATTACATGTGCATTGTAATAACCATTTGCATTATAATAGGTAATCCTTTTTAACATCAAGTTATATTTTTGTGCAGGCTCTTGGTCTCCTATGTGAAACAGTTAGGGATCATGACAGGGTCAGGGCAAAGCATAAATATAACTCAAGTTCCAGTCATCAGTGGCAGCATCTAGACGAGAATTCTCTTGAATCATTTCGCTATATGTGTTTGAAAATTGTTGATTTAGTTGATGATTCGTCAGATGATTCTGAAGCCTCCTTGAAGGTGGCAGCAGCTTTGGCTCTAGAAGTTCTGGCCCATAAGTTTCCTACTAATTATTCCATCTTCAATGAGTGTCTACCATCGGTTACAAAAAATATCAGTATGCATGACTTGGCAGTGTCCTCAAGCTGCCTTCAAGCAACTGGTGCTTTGATCAATGTGCTTGGGCCTAGGGCACTATCCGAGCTTCCTCACATAATGGAAAATTTGATTAGGATTTCTCATGAAGCATTTTTATCTTCAGATATAAAAACTACATCTGGGGTTGATGATGGCTTGCCTGTTGTGTTACAAATACCCAAGGAATCTCTTATTTTATCTATTCTAGTCACTTTAGAGGCTGTCGTGGTTAAGCTAGGGGGTTTCTTGAACCCATATCTAGAGGAAATTACAAGAATTATGGTGCTTCATCTTGATTATGCGTCAGGGTCTGATCAGAAGCTGAAAATAAAAGCTGACTCAGTACGAAGACTCATCACTGAGAACATCCCTGTAAGAATCTTAACAATGTCTATAGTTGACTGTCAATTTGTTATTTTCCTTCATTGCTTATAGTAAAAGGTTTGTTTCCTTCATTGTTTCATTTCACTCTATTAACTCTAGCTCTTGTTGTCCAGGTTCGACTTGCTCTACCACCCATGTTGAAAATATTCTCCAGTACGGTTGAGTCTGGTGATTCGAGTTTAACAGTTTATTTTGGAATGCTGGAAAACATGATTGGTAGAATGGATAGGTCATCTATTGGTGGTTACCATGCTAAGATTTTTGACTTGTGCTTGTTTGCTCTTGATCTACGCCGCCAACATCCTGCATCTGTTCAGAATATTGATGATGTAGAGAAAAATGTATACAATGCAATGATTGCTCTTACTATGAAACTCACAGAGTCCATGTTCAAGCCTCTTTTCATTAGGAGTATTGATTGGGCGGAGTCAGATGTGGAAGATATTGCATGTGCAGGAAATATACCTAGGGCTATATCTTTCTACGGCTTGGTAAATAAACTTGTGGAGAACCATCGGTGAGTCATTTCTTCCTGTTTGTGCTTACAATTGCCAGTAGTTACCTATATTTCCATTTTCTTGAAATGATTTGATTGCCCTTGTGTGTGTGTGTGTGTGTGGGGGGTATGGTATTGAGAATTAAACTACCAGTTGTTTCTCTGTGTGTGTGTCTGTTTTTCAAAGCGATTTATTTAGTGTGATTTCTTTATTATTGTGGGGACTGATATTTCGTGTGAATTCATGTTTTATTTTTATTTGTTAAATGCCATTATTTTAAACTGCAGGTCTCTTTTTGTTCCTTACTTCAAATACTTGCTCGAGGGTTGTGTACGTTACCTAACTGTTGCTGGAGATGTGAAGGCTTCCGGTTCAACACGAAAGAAGAAGGCTAAGATTCAGGAGGGGAAGGACAACAGTGTGTTGCTTGGAAACTGGCATCTCAGGGCTTTGATACTATCGTCATTACATAAATGTTTTCTCTATGATACTGGAAGCTTGAAGTTTCTTGACTCTTCAAATTTTCAGGTTAGTCCACCCTTTATATTGACTGTCCTCAGCATTTGGCAGTACAAGTCAGGAGAGATAAGAGAAGAGAAAAGAAAAGGATTTCTAGTGGAGTGAACCTTTAATTGAAGATATTTTTGGAAATTAAAAATTTGAACCATTTCCCTTCTAATTTGTACACTTTGTTTAGAAAATAAGTGGGTCTTGATGTAACTTATTGATCAAAATCGTTTTATTTATTTTTCCTCGATTTCTCTCAACATAAGATAAGAGTCTGCAAAGGACCTACTAGTGCAGTGGTTTGGAGTATTTACTCCCTCAGACAAGGTCCTGGGTTCGAGTCCTAGCATCCGTGTAGTGTGTGTGAGTTTAGTATGCTATCGCCCCTCTCAATAGGAAAGGTCCTAAAAAAAAAGGAAAAAAAAAAAAGAAAAAAAAAAGAAAAAAAGATAAGGGACTCAACATTTTGACATGATGGGTGTATTTTGACAAAACTGTTTATAAAGTGATGCACAAGTGTAAACAGCCCTCCTAGTATTGATGAGAAAACAGAAACTTGTATGTTTCTTCGGGGTTCTGTCTGCTACTATGTTATATTTGTCTTACTAAATAAACTTCGAACTTACTCTTTATCTTCTGCAATAAGACATCTGAATGATTGAAAGCATCATTCTATATGTCCGTTTCTCTCTTCTGGACCTTTGAGTAAAATGTTGCTTTTAGAGTCTTAATTTTTCGGTCTTTAATCATTATGTGTGTTATTTTTCATTATGTCTGTTATTTATACAAGCTGCACGTCTTTTCAGGTTCTTTTGAAACCCATTGTTTCACAGCTTGTCGTAGATCCACCTTTGTCTCTAGAAGAGCATCCCTACATACCATCTGTGGAGGAAGTCGATAATTTATTGGTTGCTTGTATTGGCCAAATGGCTGTGACTGGAGGAAGTGACCTTTTATGGAAGCCGTTGAATTATGAGGTGATATTTCTTTTCATAATATTTTATACTGATACTCACAAATATCCTCTTCAATCTTTGTCCCTGTGCACTTTCATATGAAGTTGGACTTCGCATATGTTTTTTGAACATAGTTGAATAGTTATTTGTTCTGCCTTATTTTTGTGACATTCCTGTTTTGAAGCTAATAGCACGTCTCCGAGAACTGCATATTTTCTTTTTCAGTACCCATTGCTCTTATTTGGTTAACTGCATGCTAGTCTTTGTAGTCTAACGCTTGTATATTATGAATCTAGGTGCTGATGCAGACACGCAGTGATAAGGTTCGGTCCCGAATTTTGGGCCTGAGAGTTGTGAAATATTTGGTGGAGCATCTGAGAGAAGAATATCTGGTATTCCTGGCTGAAACCATTCCCTTCTTGGGTGAATTGCTTGAGGATGTGGAGCTCCCTGTTAAATCTCTTGCACAGTCGATTCTCAAGGATATGGAGACCATGAGTGGTGAAAGCCTCAGCCAGTATCTGTGAATCACGCTACCGCTGGCCGATGACGGTGTTCTTTGTATTTTGGTGACCGTGTCACACAATCTACTAACAGAGACGTAGGATCTCTCAGCTGAAGAATGCTTGGATGTGTATTCCTAAGGGAACTGTAAAAGTTTTGATCATTTTAATTGATAGAATGGTTGGACGGCAACCAAGTGCCAACCTTATTTTTTGTTTGTAAAATTTGGGTCCTAGAATAATTCCATTATAGAGGGTGGCCTTGTATTTATATAGGCGCAGGCGCAGCTCGCAGGTTGGGCCTTTAATTTTGTAGTTCAACTTGCATATAGTTTTTCGATTCTCTACCACATGCAAGTGGTAAAATTTTGATGCAAAATCAGTTAGAAAACATGAATGTGCAATCAAAGTCTTATCTATAAAATAATCATAAATCAAACAGCTATAAGTTATGTATTTAAATGTGATTACGATTTGTCATATACATATATAAATATTTTGCTGTGAAGTGATTGTGTGGTATTAAAAAAATGCAATACTTAGACAAGTTAACTAGAGTGAAAGTGCTGTGTGCTCGAATAAGTTTGAATTCTCCTCCTTATAATTTAGATTAGATTAAAGTAGGATACTGTTTGTATCAAGGACAAAAAATGCTATAGGTTTTTTGGTCTTTTTTCCTGTTAATAGAAGAAACGATGGTTAGGCCGTCATTTTATTTTTATTATTTTTATTTTTGAGTAGTAGGAGGGACAATAAGCCGTCATCATATTGATGATTGGCCCATTGGGCTTATTCCGTCAAATTTTATACTGGCCTTTATAAATATGGGCCTCTATATATTTCATATTCAAAGAAAAGAAAATATTCGGACGAAAAAGAAAAAAGGAAAAGAAAATACATGGGGTTTGGCGTACTTCCACACCTACGCTGTCCCTGCCGTTAGATTTACCACGCGCCGTCCATCCTTTTCTGAAGTTTTTGGGTCATGAAGCCGTCCATCATTTTCTGAGCTGCGTTTGCTGGATTCACGAACGGGGTTCCTCAGTCCTGCGTTTACTGCTCTGCGAGAAGGTAAAGGTAAAGCATCCTCCCTCTCTCTCTCTCTCTCTCTCTCTGCGTTTTCTCCTGAATCTTTCGTTCCTAATTTTCTGTAGATTATATGACATGGGTTTTACCTGGGGTTTGATCATTTGATCCGATTCTCTTCCGGGTTTCTTTCTTTCACATGAAATGCATGTGTTGTTACTGTTTTCTGAAATGAATGTGCTAAGCTTTACGTGTGTAAAACACTTATACCCAAGCTCCAAAATAAGGTTTTTCCTCAATAGCGTAGGCAGGAAGGCTAGCTTTAGAGTTAGTGTGTTATGTTAGTATTTGTGTTAAAGTATAAGCATAGCTCACCAATGGCGGACCCGTTAAGGGTGAACGTCAGAAAATATCCACGGAAACTCAGACCTTGACCCTGTGGAAGGTTGGTGGGCGACCCCAGATGCTCACCACCTGTTCGACGAAATGCCCCAAGGAGCCTCTGAGCTTCTCTGTGCGCAGGACTCCAGCTTTCTTCTTAGATGCGTTTGTGGGTTGTGTGTTTCTCTCTGGCCCTCTTAGTTTGCTTCGTAGATGGGGTTGATATATTGACGAAAGAGGGAGTAGAAGAACGTTCAGAGAGAGATATATGAGGATTTTTAATTTGGGGTCTGGCTTTATCTTATTTTTTGTTTTTCCGGAGCAGAGCTGTGTAGTGCAGTGCATAGAGAGCAGCAGAGCACTATGACAATGCCCAGTACAATCTACAACCCTCCAAACCCAGTATGTAGATATAAAAAGTTAAGGGTTTATGTTATTGTTATTCTATGCCACTGACCAGAAAAAAAAAAGGTTAATGGCATTGTTATTTTATGTTTAAGTATTTGTGATGATGCTGCTCATTTACAATTGTACACAGCAATAAGGCTCATTTACAATTGTACACAGCAATAAGGCTAGGTTAGAGTACTATTATATAGCATCTCCCATTTCATAAGTTCCATATATAGGGCATTGGAACCTTGTTGCAATCCATTTCTCATAGTTTTGGTGTCAGTTAAATAGCTGAGTTGATTATCAATTTATCTTATCTCAGTAATTATGGTTAGTTCTTCATGAAGTAGGTTACATATGTTTTTTCATGTATTGATAATGAAGCCTCGAGGTAAATTTTTTGTTTTGGAAAGTTTACACGTTGACCTCTCGGAATTAAAATCCTGGTTCCACCACTTGTTCTTCATGAAGTTGGTGAGAGAAGATGTTTTTTTCCTGTATTGATAATGAAGTCTTGAGGTAAAAATATTTTGGAAGTTTTATCCGTTCGCCCCTCGAGATTAAAATCCTGGATCTGCCAAGCTCGCTCATCCCATTTTTTCGATTTTGAGTATAACTTCAATGAGTGGATGCGGTTCATAAACCGCAAATTTTCAGACAAACCGCAAACTGCTCGAGACAATGCGGTATTGCATAATTTCAGACCGCTACCGTTCGCAAAGTTGCGGTTAACTGTGATTCGGTAGAACCGCAACTCCGATCGGAGTCCGCAAAAAATGCGGTATAGAGAGAGGGGGAGAAATCGACAGAGAAAGAGAAGCGGGAGAGAGATGACAGAGAGAGAATGAAGAAAAGAAATCGCAGATTGAAGAGAGAGAAGAAAAGTAGAACAGGTAGAGAGAAAGAATAAGAAAATATATCATACATATTATATTGTCTGACATTGTTTTCTTTTCTTTTCATTTACCTATCTTACCTTCCCTTTTCTTTCACGTGTCCCTGCCTCCCTCCCACTTCCCAAGTGTTTTTTAGCTTTATTAAACTTATCTTTTTTTATCGGTGCAATATTTCTTGAAAATCTGTTTTGAACTTTTGACAATTAGATTAGGGTCTTTCCACTTGAAACACAGAGAAGGTTCAAAGAGAGAGGTGGCGGTGAGAGCAGCAGAAAGGAGCATAGTGAGAGACTGAGGCAGAGAGAGGTCGACGAGATATCAGAGACAAGGAGAGGAGAGGTCATCTCTCTCTCCCTCCTCACGCGCAGCGGCTAGCGTACGTCCTATCTTTTCTTCTTCCTCCTCTCCTCTCCTCTCATCTCTCTCTCCGAATCTTTCCTTCTCCCTCTCTTTGGCTTCTGGCTTCAAGATTGACCAGAAACGTATCCGAAATGTTTGATGCTCGTGTCAAGAACCTAGGATACGCGTATCCGTTAGTCAAATGTCGTATCCGTTGACTCCAATACGTATCCAATGCGTATCGGAGCGTATCCGATTGCGTATCTGATAGATACGGGCCTAAGTCATATTTCATTATGAACTGATTCTCATAGTCATTTGTATTTATCTTCTGTTTGGTTGATGACAAGATAATTGAAACTGAGAAAAGATACGATTCTGGATTTCTTGGTATTTGGTTCAAGCCTTTACTTTTAAGTTTGAAACTCTAATTTCCTTTTTCAAGGCTTTCACTCAAATTGACAGGTTTGAACAACGTGCTTATGACAATTGTCTATATAATGATGTTGTATGATTCTCATGTATGAATTTAAAGAAATGTCTCTTTGAATTGAATAGGGAACTTAAAAATGTTGCCAAGATGGAGCAGAGCTGTTACTCAGCTCGCAAGGTTGGGTTCACAGCATAACTTGAATCTCAGAAATGAATTTTATGTTATTTCTCGCCAAAGCTATGGCAGGGCTGCTGCAGCTGTGGCTCCAGATACAGCTAGTACTGTGGAAAAACCTCTCCCGAGTGAGCCAGTGGTACGGTTTTTAGCTACCCATCTGCATTTATTTGTGTAAGGTACTCAGTTTGTGTCTGTCTGTTTGGAAATCGAACTTGCTGATTTAGGTAATAGTCGGTTGTAGTTTAAATTAAGTTTGATGATTTACTTGTTAATGGGCATAGATTATCCGGAAATTAAATCATTAGCCATGAATCATTCTTGTAATCATGTATTTGTGTGTCTGTGTGTTGTTGGCCTTCGTCAAGCTGAAGCTTCTAGAATTATTTCATTGCTGAGACTTAGTGTACCAATGCTCAACAGGTAAATCTGGACAAACTGTTTTGGTCTAAGCCATGCTCATTGGCTTTGGCCCAGGACTCCCCATTAAGAATTGAGGAGCCACAATATGCGGGATTTAAACGTGCAATCCTTAGGCTGATGCTGTTTTATAGCAAACAAAGCACGTCCATTCGAGGGGCAAATGTGGTATATAAGCGAATCATTTCACAAGTTGATAAACCTGCCATTTATGAAGGTCAAATTTTCTCTCTTCTTTCCTCTGTATTTTCTTTAATAATCTTGTGGATATGAGGATAATTGGCAATGTTTTTAAAGCAAGCTTAATGGCGAGCTAAACTTTTCTCACAAAATATGCAGTATTCAACTTGGAGAAAACCTTTAAGACAACATTCTCTCTTCTTGTACTTCATATGTGGCTTTGCTTACGCCGGTTGAAAGAAGACGGAAAGGAAGGGGTTGAATTCGGGCAATACATATACGAGACTTACAATCACGATGTGGAACTTAGAGTATCTAAGGCTGGGGTATGTGATCAGTTCTCTTATGTTAAGCTACATAATCCGCTTTGAACAGTATATTATAGCATAGGATTTACAGTTATGCATGCTAATTGATTTACCCTTGAAATCTCAGGTCAACTTATTACTGACTAAATGGATGAAGGATTTGGAGAAGATATTCTATGGGAATATTGTTGCTTATGATGCTGCCGTGCTTCCGGAGGCTAGGCAGGATGAGCTGCAAAATGTGATTTGGAGGTAATCTTTCCCAAGCTTGGTCTATAGTTCCCCCACCCTTACTAGCCCCAACATAAATATTCTCAACCATTTGAACATGGAAATATGTATTAACCATCTGTACCTGCTTTGCAGGAATGTATTTTCTGATGATGGTTCATCACAACCAAATGGTGATGCATCACGAGCAGTCCAGGCATGTTCTCATCCTTGATCTTGTGTTATCTAATTACATTTCATTTTGTGGTTGATAGACTGGAGAATGTGTAGTTCTCCAGGTTTGGAATTACTAGAAGTGTTCTTTTCTTGGGGTTGCTAGAACTGTTGCTTTTGTAGCTAAGCCAGGACACCTCCACCCTGACTTTATAAGTACTCTCAGCTACACTGAAGAAAAAGTGAATATATTGGCCGGTGATAAGCGAGCAAAATGTGTAATATTTGAGTTAGGCCATGGACACAAATGCCATATATGATACCCAGCTTCATGTCTGTAGATTAATTCTCTCTATAAGATGTTGCCGCATTTACCTGCCATTTTAATCAAAATTCACTCTGGTTTTTATTTTTTGAGGGAGTGGGGGTTGTAGTGGTTAACTTTCTTATGTCTTTTAAGTTTTTAGATCTATATGATGCGAACAAATTGCAATGAACGTTTGTGTATATGCAGGCAATGGCAAGATATATTCGCCGGGAAGTTAGTTGCCTGTCCTTGACAGGTATTCATTGCTTGTTCTTTCTGTTTCCTGTTGGGAATTTGGTATTTGTGATAATTTAATGAGTTCCTATCAAGTTCAAGATTGCACATAAACTTCAAATTTCTTCACCAGATATATGATGCCTACAAGTTCAGTTTGACAACGTTGTGCAATTTGATTGTGCAGATAAAGAAGCTATGTTCTCTGGTAATTTCATGTTTACTTCATTGAAGGGCGAGAAACCAAAGTCAGAATAAGGACTTGTTAAACACGACCACAATAAAACCTTTGTGTAATTATCAAAAGCAGCTCCGTTATTTTTTCAATTATTTATAAAATTAATTTCTCCTTGAGAATTTGCAGACCATGTAATTATGCGTTGGTTGTGAATTACCAATAATCAAGATATTTGGTCGTTCGTTCCATTCGGATGGGGTATGTCGCTCTTTTTTTCATTATCCTTGAAAATGCTTTTGCTTTGTTATGCTAGTTCTTGCACTCTGAATTTGTTCAGTATTCTTTCCGATCATATAAATTGCATTCTTTTCCACATAGTACATGCATCAGATCAGATGAAGCAACTAAGCAAATTATCATATTTATATAGACTAAACGAGAAAAGTGACAAAAAAGAAACACTAGATATCAGCTTCAAATGGATATTATAATTCATCATATGAGACATAAATTTTGGATCAAAGGATTGCAAGCTTTTATTTAAAGCAAATAGACCCATCCGATCATTGCAATGAGGAATTATATTGAGGGGCCCTTAAATATTCATTCTATCAATTGCAAAGGGTTCTTAATAGTTGGTGTAGAGTTATTATTGAACAACACAATTCCCACAACACACCTCCTCAACTTTAAGAAGCTCCCCATCCACAGGAAAGGAGACTCGGCCTTGTTTGTCACCGAAGCTCGGGCCTTGGGTTATTGGGTTTGGGCTTAGTTACTTATGTCACAGGCTTGTGGACTTGGATCTTCTTGGGGCCTTTTGGCGAGGAGGCGCGTCCAATTTTCCTTCCTCAATTTCCTGCGTAGGTAAAGGGAATGTCAATATCCCAACGGCAATAGGAAGGAAGTTAATGAAAAAGAGTTGATTTGTCTATACTTGCAGACCGAGGGTGGGTCCTACACTCCCACAACATCTGAAGGTCGTCCTATAAGTATACGTGCCGCCGTGCGTCTTCCCTCCATCTCTCCAAGCAAGCTCTTCAACTATACAACAACCTGTAAACCAACTTGCAAATCTTCTCTCTCTCTCTCTCTCTCTCTCTGTGTAATTACTTCAGTCGCACGCCACTCTCTTCAAGTTCTCCTCTTTAAAACCCAAAACCCAAAACCCAAACACAGACGTTACTGTTCATATATGGGTTTCTCATTCCCACACCAAGAAACGTATTTCCTTATTTGACCCCCCGTTTTGCTTTTCTTCAGATTTTACTTTTCCACAGATTCCCTTCCATAAATTCCCATTGATTTTTCAGATACCCACAAAATCTTCTTTATTCACGCCCTACCCAGAATTTGATTCCCCCAAATTCAGAGTCTTTCTTTCTTTCCCAACCACCATGACTTTCTTGAAGATTTTCCTTCTTTTTCCTTTACTTTCCCTCGCGTTTTCTCAGGAAACTTTCACTTCCCACCTCCTGCCGAGGCCTTTGATCATCGAATACCCCGAAAACACTGAGTCCCATTTCAGAGAATTAGAGGAAGAGCTTAAATTGCACTGTACCAGCTGGAGATTTTCTGTGGAGGCTAACAACATCAACCCCTGGAAAACAATCCCACAGGAATGTGCAGAGTATGTGAAAGATTACGTGACGGGTCGGGCTTATGGGTTTGATCTCGAAAGGGTGTCTAAGGAGGCTGGAGTTTATGCCAAGGCTGTTGAATTGAGTGGTGATGGGAAAGATGCGTGGATTTTTGACATTGATGACACTCTGCTTTCCAATCTTCCGTATTATGCTGACCATGGTTATGGGTATGATTCTTGAACTTCCTTTCAGAATTTTCTTTGGGTTTATGGAATAGCGTAGAGGAAAACAAAAATATAGTAATTTGGTAAAGATGCGTGGAATTTTGACATTGATTGACCAGAATGTTTTCTAAAATTAACATAAATAGAATCATGTTGGGAATTTTAGAGTGTTTCATTTGTTTGGAACTTGATAATACCAGGAAACCAATAAATTGAATGAGATTCTTGTTATGAAATTTTGAATTAAGAATTATAGAAACCTTGGAATATTGGAAGTAAATGGTTCATCTTTTTGACCTTATGATATCTGGAAGTTTATCACTAGAACCTGCTACAACCAATTTGTTTAGTTAAGGCGAGGTTCTGTTGTAAAAAGACCTCACCAAAATTCTATGTTTCTATTTTTCATTGAATCTTATCATGATTTATTGTGTTGTGTAATTTTTTTCTTTTTTGTAACAATGTTCTGATGTGGATAATATGTGTGCTTTTGTAGCTTGGAGGTTTTTGATCATCTGGAGTTTGATAGATGGGTAGAGAAGGCCATGGCACCCGCTATAAAGTCCAGCTTGAAACTCTATGAAGAGGTCTTGGGTTTGGGAATTAAGGTATTCTTGCTCACTGGGCGCAGTGAAGGGAAAAGAAAGGCTACTATTGAGAATCTGATCAATGCAGGATTTCGAGATTGGCATAAGCTTATTTTAAGGTGAGTATGAATGCCACTTATGAGTTCATGTAGAATATTGTTTGACTAGTATAACTATTATTATCCATATTTTAATATCATTTGATTGTCCTAGTATGGTTTTTTCCTTTGCAAATTTAAATGGAAAGTTAGGTTGTCTTGTTGCTGTCTTCTAGAGCCAAATTTAGGAAGTGCTAAAATTAAGGGCAATGCATGCTTACGAGTGTTAGATAATGGGAAAATTTTATAGCATTAGCTTGAATATATCATTGCTCTTCAGGCTACTGTTCCCTGGGTGGAGTAGATTTGAGGAAGTGCCATTCCTAATATATATTCTTTTTCAGTCACATTGTTAAGTTTACTTTTTCATGATACATATAACATTCTGTCGTCCTTCCTTCCATTCTTTTTCCTTGGGTGGGGTACTGATCTGTTACTTTCCTGCATATTTACTTAGTTAGAAATGATTGACTTGGATCAATGTTGATTCAATCAGATGAAAAAGATAACTCAGTTTTTACATATGTCCTCCGCATACCTGCATACACATTGTTCACACTAAGGACCCACCTCACTTATGGGCTGAAGGTGTTACCATGTTATATCATGTAGCTGAGCTCAAGTAATGTAATTTTGTTAGCTATAGGACTTGCCCACCAGATATTGATCAAAACCTACTACATTTCCACTTGATTAATTTGGATTTGTTTTCATTTTGAATTTTACTTGATTTTATTAGATCAAAGAAGGTTCTCTTTTTGTGATCTGGTTTCATAATTGCTTTGTTAGGGCTGTTGGTGCACTATATTGATGATTTTCTGTTTGATTTCGTCTTCCAAAATAAATAAATATCATTTCATCAGGTGTTTTTCATCTCATCTCATTACTGGTCTTTGTCAGTTGGGAATACAAATTAATGACAATGTGAAGTGAAGTTAGGTTTATTTCTAAAGAAAATAAGGATGAACATGAAAAGTAAAGCTTTCAATTGGATACCCAAGTTTATCATTTATAAGAAAAGCTTATGATTAACATTTTGACATCTTCTTCTCTTCTCTCTTGTTTTTTGTTCTTTAAATCATTGATTACAGAACTTGAATTTGAAGCTATCATTTTAAGACAATGTTCATTACTTATGCTATCAGGAAGCCTTTGACTTTAGGGCATTGTGCTTTTCGTCCTTGTACCAGCTTCATAATGTTTATTTGGAATTCTGAATCATGTGTTTCACATATTGTGCAGGGCCTCGGATGACCAAGGGAAATTAGCAACAGTTTACAAGTCAGAAAAGAGGAATGAGATGGAGAAAGAGGGATACAGATTTCTTGGCAACTCTGGAGACCAGTGGAGTGACATATTAGGTACCTCAATGTCCATCCGCTCATTCAAGCTTCCGAATCCAATGTATTATATTCCATGATAGGGCAAGCATCATCATTCATTTCAAAATAATCGTTGTTCAAATAATCACATTGCATTGTTTGTTTCCACCATTAAAGGGAAATCAAGATGTCATATAATTGTTGTACTGATATAACTTATGATGATTCCATAGACACTCAGAACAGTACAGTCAATTGTTAATATAAAACAGAACCATACCATTACCTTGTGGTCTCTACATGTAAAATGCAGATTCCTATACTTTATTATCAGATAGGATTGGAGGACCACTTTGAGTTGCACAAATTTTATCTCAGTACTTTGTCTCTTGAGTTGAATTGGTCCCAAACTTGTTGTGGGTAAGGAGCAAAGTGCTGTGACCAATTGCTTTCTTTACAGCACCAGTCATTGTCTTACTGAATATTATTTTAGGTTGGAGAATATTATTTTTCTCTTTACTGGGAGGACCATCTTTTGGGTATTATATAGTAATTTAGGTCGAGTTGAGGGACTGTGTTGCCAAAACAACACTCATCATCATCATCAATCTTCAATATTCGATATTCGATATTCAATAAAATGGCTCTCACGCTACTCTCACGCTACTCTCACGTGTGAAATCGGAATAGTCAAAAATGGCCTTACTGTTTTTCACGAATTCACCCCAAGGGCCTGTTATCTTCTTAGAAACTATTCGCAAATTGCAAAGTGGTCCTTTTGCAGCTGAGGAAATATTTGGTTTAATTAAGCATTTAGATGCTGCCGCGTGTACGGTCTGAGGGCCTGACACTTTGTTTGACAATGCATCATGCCTCACGTGGTGGGCCGGTCCCACCCGTCTGATTTTGATCAATACTTTGATGGTGGGTGCCCTCAAACAACAACTCATCAATCCCCGCCGTTAATTAACATATTGTCTCAACCACCACTTAGCCTTCATAATCACAACTTGAGCTTCAAGTTTCTTTTATATAATTACAACTTAAGCAAAATCTCTATTTAAATATGTTTCATCATGTTAATTACAGGATTTTTTTTTCTTCTATTTTTCTTGTTGGAATATTAATCCATGGACATCGTAGAAAATCTATATATAATAACATATTTGGATCTGAAATTCTGATCTCCAGTTTCTCACTCTCTCTCCAATTTTTTTTGTTAAATATGAACAAAATGTCAAAAATCGTTTCTAAAGTAAGGGAAGATAAAATAACGCGTATTTGTGACAACTTTGCATCTAAAATAATTGTCTATAGTCATCTGCCCTCTTAAATTTATAATAGAGATGACAGTAACTCCATAGCTTGTAGCTGATGTGACATCTCTCCTTCCTTGACCCATTTACTTTATTTATTAATTTATATATATATTTTAAAGGATATTTTTTTATTGAGATGAGCGATATATATTAAACTCACACGCATTATATGAATACTAAGATTTGAACTCAAGATTTTGCTTAGAGGAGTAATTGCTCCAAACCGTGAGTCCTTTGCGACCATTCTACTTTTTAAATGAACAAATCCAAAATCATTGCTTTTTTATAAAAAGCGAAGAAATACCACCTTTTTTTTTAACAACAATGTCTCCACCATCTTCTAAATCTCACTATTCTTTTGCATTAGCATATCAATCAGAAAATGACATGCTAAGGTTAAGGTGCATGCAAAAATGATATTGAGGAATATTTGGTGGCAAAAGGGAAATTTCACACACTCACAGTCAAAAACAGATGCAACATCACATTCACATGGCATAGATCTGTCTTACAAGTTTTGAGCATAGTATATGTGCTCATCTTCTGATCTCTCTTCTTCAACTCCATAACTTCTTTGTACACAAGTCTGTCTCTCAAAGTCCATTTTCCTAGTAGATAAAAGGATTAATTTTGATCCCCCTTAAAATTCCCAAAAATCTTGGGTTCCACACACACCCTCTCCTCCCAAAAGTACCATCCCATCTCAATCTTCTTGTCTTCTACTCCTACTTGTATGGAAAGAAATCTGTTCTACATGCATACTAGCCATATCTGCATTATGTTTAACACTTTCTCAATCCTTCACATCAAAACCAGATCCTAATCTTTTGTTATTTCTCACTTTCGTAGTCCAAGTTTTCAATGTTTGATATAAAGGAGTTGCATTTTTGACAGAATGAAGAACACCCACCTGCTTAATTTGATTCTTGTACTGACCTCAACTGGAGTTTTGGTATCTTTTGTATTTTTGATCTACTTTTACTGCAAAAGAAGTGCAAAACATGAGCAACAAGATGTGGAAAACTCAGAGCAGAAGCATGAAGATGATGTGGAGGTAGAGGACTTGATGATTTTTCAGGATGGCCAAGACCTCACAATTTGCGACATACTAGATGCTCCAGGGGAGGTGATTGGAAAGTCAAACTATGGAACACTGTACAAGGCTTTGTTGCAGAGTAGCAACTCAGTGAGGTTGCTGAGGTTTTTGAGGCCTGTGTGCACTGCAAAAGTTGAAGATTTTGGTGAAGTGGTTCAGATGTTGGGGAGTATAAGGCACCCCAATTTGGTGCCTCTTCTGGGATTTTATGCAGGGCCAAGGGGTGAGAAGCTTTTGATTCATCCGTTTTATTGGCGTGGCAATCTGGCTCAGTTTGTAAGAGGTGATTCTCTTGCCTTGTTGATCCATCTTCTTTCTGTTTGTTTATGTTTGGTTGCCAAGAAAATGCATAGAATGAAAAAGAAAGATTGATCTCTTTTTCTTTTGTTTAGTAAATGAGGATATTGAGTCTTCACTCAACAAAAGAATATCTGCTGTCATTGTGTTTCAAAACAATCAAATTCTGAACTTTTTTTTTTGGTAAGTGAAAAATATATAACCAAAAAAGAGGCAAATTCAGAACTTTTGGATATTGGCTGTGAACAAAATTAAATGAACAGAGAGAAACCGGGGCTTCAAAAAAAATCTTTTCTTTTTTACCTGGGTTTGGATTGCTCATTCATTTCAAATTTGCAAACTTTGTGTTGTGGAACAGGAAGTTTAACTTCTGGCAGGTCTTTTATCACTTCCACTTACAAAATTCTGTATTGTTCTAATTTCCAATTTCCCTGTTCTGCTTTTGACTTATCTGTTTTTGTCTGCATAATTTTGATCTCTTTTTCTGCACGTTATACAACACTATTTGGATTCTTTCCTTCATAAATTATATCTGTCACCTGTCAGCACCTAACATTGTCAGTTTCTCCTCCCATGTTCCCTTGAGATAAGGATGACTATGCCTTAGCAAAATTAAACATCTGTGCTTGTGACTCATTACCAAATTTAGAGCTCTTCTCTGATTAAAAATCTTTATGTCTGTATATTTTAGCTCCCAACTTCCCATAACTTAGAATTGATAGATAAACTTTGTTTCCAATGACAGAAAGCAATCCTGACTCTCACAAATGGGCCATAATCTATAGAATCTCAGTTGGAATAGCAAAAGGTTTGGATCATCTTCACACTGGGTTGGAGAAGCCTATAATTCATGGCAATCTCAAGTTGAAAAACGTACTTCTGGATCGCCATTACCAACCATTCATCTCAGATTTCAGCCTACATCTTCTGTTGAATCCTACTGCTGGCCAAGAAATGCTTGAACTTTCAGCATCTCAAGGCTACAAAGCCCCTGAGCTGATCAAAATGAGGGATGCAACTGAAGAGACTGATATATACAGCCTTGGGGTTATCTTACTTGAATTACTCACAGGGAAGGAACCAATCAATCAAAACCCAACAACACCTGATGAGGATTTTAGTTTGCCGGATTTTATGAGAAATGCAGTCCTTGGACATAGAATCCATGACTTGTTCCATCCAGATTTACTTCTCAACAGCAGCATTGACGACGAAGTCCCAGTAACTAAAGAACAGATTCTCAAGTTCTTTCAGCTTGCTATGACATGCTGTTCTCCTTCTCCATCACTTAGACCAAACACCAAGCAAGTTCTATGGAAGCTTGAAGAGATTGGTAACTGAACACTCTACTTGAGCACTGTTTGGTAGGTCATAGTGCCTTGATTGAGAATATTTCTGTTTTACAAAATCAGCATGATTGATGGCCATGACAAAAACAATGACCATGATGACTTTGACATGTATAGTAAAAATATAGATGGTTATATATACTCTTTGAAGCCAAAAAGCTGAAAACTTCAGCTTATGGTTACACGCTTTGAGCAAAAGTTTCAGATTTCAGCCATCCGACAAAGATCGAAAAGTTGGTGATTTAGCTTGTCAGATTGTAGATTTCTTTATTGCTAAGTATGAGCAGCCTGAGACTATGAATTCCATATGGTCCCAGCTAGCTTTCACAAAATCTTTTAAGGGAAGGTATCACTTAGCAAAAAAGAAAAAGAAGGTACCTTTAATCAACAATGAGCAATGAAATTATTCTTTTTCCATCTAGACCCAAGATTGTCTGCAACTTTGAATTAAGAATTTAAACTTCAAGTTCTCATAGCAGATTAACCACAAATTAATCGTGGTCAACTAGTTTCATATGAATTTCAAGACTAACAAGGCATTCCAGAACTTGGTTCCAAAATAATCTGTTTCATCTAAAAATCAAAATTCAATTGGGTTGTCACTCTCTCTTAACGATCTCTAGCTGCCACATTAGAACATGGTGGGTGGTGGGTGGGTTTAAGTTGGTCTGGGTCCAAGCACCATGAGAGATCACTATCTTAGCTTAGCTAAGGTGTGGAGGGATGCCATTATTATGATTAAAAAGCACCATTGCACTACTTGATGAAATTTGTCACTTTCTTGGTCAAAATCTCCTTCTACACCCTTTTTCACAATCAAACAAATATATAATTTGTTTACGTATATGGCATGATACGTGGCATATTGGTATAAAATAACAGAGGACCACATGCAATTATTCCAACATCTTGCCCCAGTTTTGGTCTTCATGTTTTCTGATTAAATACTTTCTTGGCCTTCAATTCTTGAATCTTTTTTACTTCTTTTGCACAACAGAGAAATTAGAAATCCTTTTCTTTACTCCTACAACAAAACCGGCGACAAATTCAACTCTAAAACGCTAACCTATGCCTCACTACGCTTTACAGCAAGAGCAAGGGGTCAAATAAACTAACCCATCATTGTTAACCTTAATAATAACAATCAACAAAAGTAGATGCTATTGTCCCCTGGACTTCCACTCCATAATGGCAGAAAGAAGAGTATAATTTGGTATTAGATTCTTATTTGGCAATGGCAAATTCGTCATCGGCGACTTATCGTTCTCTTGAATCCATGTCTCTATTGATTTGCGATCATAAGTGTAACCATCCGCAGCCACACGAGGTTCCTGCATTACATCCTGTGACAAAAGAAAATAGCATATTATATGGGATTTACACGAACATGAAGAATAATTGAAGCCAACATTTGGTCAAAAATATAAATTATACCATAAAAACAATCCATTAGAAATTTAGGAAATGTATCAAATGTCCGACTGCGACTGACTAATGTGAAGCTTTAACATTAAGGATATTGAGTAGGATCTCTCCTTAAGCTGTCATTGAGTTAAAACCCCATTCCAAATTCTAAGGCTTTCTGGTTAAACAATACTATAAATATAGGTACTAAAGATTATGTGTACCTTAAGAATTGGACAGATGAAGTGGTTAGGAGGTAGGCGACACTGAACTGTGGAAGCTGAATCACTTGCTTTATCAGCAACCTTTTTCAGTCTCTCCAGCAGAGGAACTACTTGCTCTTTCAAGTCAGGTCTGTCTCTGCGTCGAAGCTCTGCACAACTCAATCCCAATTCAGCCAACTGCCTCGTCTCTTCCATTGGCCAAACCCCAGCTTTAGGATCCAAAACATCCATTAAATTTCTATTACTAATAGCTGTTTCCACCAGATGGGTTAAAGCTCTTGCTGGTTTTGCAGTCAGCAACTGCAAGATCACCATTCCAAAAGCATAAACATCAGATTGTGGAGAGATAATCCCAGTCCTTTGATACTCCGGGTCTATGTAAGAGAGAGTCCCAACAGGCCCTGTGTCATTGTATATACTGGACATAGAAGGGTCTAAGTTAAGCATTGTAGAAAGACCAACATCACCAATCTTGCTCACAAGGTTATGATCAAGCAAGATGTTTGCTGGTTTCAGATCACGATGGATGATTGGTTTTGGCTTTGAGCTGTGAAGAAAGATGAGAGTTGAGGCTACTTCCCAAGCAATTCGGAACCTGTCAAACCAAGGAATAGGAGGTGTACTGTTTTTCTGGAGCAACCTGTCCTCCAGGCTACCGTTCTCCATGTACTCATACACTAGGCAACTGTGTTCAGGACATGCACCAAGAAGGAGAAGCAAGTGGGGATGGCGGATTTTGCTCAGGATCTCAAGCTGCAAGCCAATAGAAAATGTAAATTAGTGTTCAGTTGGGTATCACAGGTTCCCAATTTTACAGTTTCTTCTATGCGTAATACCAACACAGCACAAGATGAGAATGGTTGCATGCATTATTAAAAGCAGAGACTCTAAAGAGCACACACTTATTTTCTTTTTTAGTTCTGACTAAAGAGCAGAGACTGGGAAACTTAACTACACCTAAATAGATAAATTACCTACTGAACTCCTAAGGAGCTCTTGATTATACAACAGGCGATTTCTTCAACAAATATTTTGATATGCCATTTTGTTTGGTTCAATACCACCCTTAGTTTCAATGTGAACGACACTAATGCAGGAAAGATAGTTTGACATCTATATGAGCTACTATCCAGATTTAGTCATGCATGTTACATACCTCCTGCTGGAATTGCTTAGTTTGGCGATTCTCTTTAGAGTGAAGAACTTTCACTGCTGCAGTTGTATGATGAAAACTACACTTATAGACAGTTCCGTACGCACCCATTCCAATCCGAAGATCTTCAGAGAAAGATGAGGTGGCAGTAACAATCTCATCCCACATGAACTTCTGGTATTGCTGCACAGGACCTACAAGTACACTTTCAAGCTTTTCTTTCTCCTTGGCATCATGCATGGCTTTCATCTCTGCTTCTCTCCTTTGCGAAACTTCTCTTTCAACACATTCTCTCATATACTCAGCCTCTATCTTAGCAGCTTCATACTTCTCCTTCTCTTGTGTTGCAAATACTTTGGCTTTCTCCTCCATTGAATTTATCTCCTTGAGCCTTATTGCTTCCTCTGATCGGCGTTTATTTAAATTGTTTATCTGATTATCAAAAAGAAATATTTCTTACTATTTGAATCGAAGATCTTACGAGATCTTGCTAACTATTACAGAAGCTAAACTGGATGGGGAAATAAAGAAACAGAAAGTATTTACTGCTGTCAACAAGGATAAGAATACCTACCTTCCTAGAAGCATCAATAGTCTCACTTTGAGCCATTGCATACATTCCTTTGACATGTCTGAGTTCAATTCTCAGCTTTTCTAGCTCCAAGTTGATATTTGCCTGCAAGAAGTGCAAATTGAACAATTCCATTACTTCTTTAATACATACAGCTCCCCTTATTGACCTGACCAAGGGACGTGTTTCCATATACGTAATAATTAAGAGTTCTAATTCAAAAAAAATGTAGTATTGGTTGAGAAAAGGTCTCCCGCACTTTTCAATCATCTTATCATAGACTTAACAAGTTAAGATGGTTTAAGTAAAAACTTTTCAGCAATTTGAAACACATGAGACCATGAATTCTGCAGGCAAGTACTTTCAACTGAATAAAAATAGCATAGGAAGGATGTTTAGAAATCAAAGAGTGCTACCTACTATGTAGTCCGTAGACCACATCTCATGTATGCAATTCCTAATATGTATTTTTCGGCATAATTCATAGGAAAGCACCACTTAACCATGTCAAAAGAAGTCAGAAAGTGCTACCTGGCTCTCAGATGAATAATCTGTAACCACGTCTGAGGTGGACACTTGATCAGAAGTCCATGACCGATTATCTGTTAGGAAGCTTCCACTACTAGAGGGCTGACTCGGTGTATGCACAACATCTGAGTTGCTGGGACAAGAACTCATACCATCCTTCCCTTCCCCAAGATCCTGAGATTGGCATCTAGAATGAATGGTTTCATTGGAATTTGTCTTTGTACTAAGAAGGGTCTGGTTGATAGTTGTAAGAGCTTGAAATCGCTGCATTGGAAGGGAAGGAGAACGAAAATGGGAGTATGAACCAACCGAGCCACGATCTGTGCCTTGAAAACAGAAGAACTGAGTTAAATATTTCAGCTGCTTACATAGTTAGCATCATTGACATTGTACATTATCATTTATTGCTATGGTTGCAAGAGCCCCCATTCTCTAAAGAATGTATATGTTGCACATTACATGATATCAAGATGTCACTCAACCTTAGTAATGTGCATTACCTGTCTGTGAGCCGGACGCATAACTTGAAGAACTGTTGATAGAACATGTGTCACTATTGTCATCTCTAATGCTTGCAACTGACTCGGAATCAGATGCGCGTACTGATGACAATTTTCCTTTTGAAACAGCATATATGGTGCAAAATCTTGGGCTGCAAGCTGAGATTTTTGAGGACAGTCCCTTCTGTTTCCTAGGAGCATTAAATTGTTAACATGATCAACCACAAGGCAATTTTGAGAAATAATTTTTCACAAAATACAAAGAGGATTACATGGATGGTTCTCTATGTTCTGTAGAAATATATTCATATGACAAATGACAAAGGTTACTTTCATTTTTCTTTAAACATGCAGAAACTCTCTTTTGTGCTTGTGTGTGTGTGTGTATGTGCGCACATGCACACATGCCTCCGTGAATATTTAGTTCACCCTTTTGTTCACCGGAAGCTCAATTTGAACCTATCTAGAACCTGTTAAATGATTTACCAGATGACAAGCAGGAATTCTGTATCCAAAATGATATCATCTCGCAATTGGATTTTGTATGCAAAGTATCAAAATACAAAGGCTGCCAAACTCTGGAAATTTCCATCCCCTTTTCCCCACACAAACCACAGTCATCAAAGTATCCCATTTGAACAACTACATGCCAACAAAATACCTTTTAAACATGCCACGAGATGGGGCACCTAAGACAAGATTGCTTATAGCAGACTTAGCAATCTCCTCTGCTATTGCATTTGCCACGTCGTCTGATTCAATGACTACAACATCTACTTGCACCTACATTCAAAACAGTGAGGTTTACACTTTTGTTACCTTGGATTTTCTTAATATCAAACTTCAACAAATAAGAAAGTTGTACCTTCTTTTGAGCACACATTTTCTTGAATGGAAGAAGCAACTCACTTGCCTGCCACTCAATTTCCTTTCTATATGCAGCTACTACATCTTCTCGTACTTGTGACAATGGAATCAGATTTCCCACTATATTCACAACAAAAACAAGAATTTGTAAACATAACAGTAAATTTAAATAAATAAAAATATTTGAATACCAAATCAGTCTTAAAAAAATTTGAATACCAAATGAATGAATTCATTAGCTAAACCCATTTTATGAATGTCTCAAATTTATACTCATGTTTATATTACTTGGTGTTGGAACTCCAGTAATCCTTGGGCGCACATGTATCAACTTGAAGAAAACATTTCCCTCTGGAACAAACTTCTCCAGAGCCCATCTAACAATGTATTTGCTCTTTCTGTTCCCATTAATAGCAATGGCAACAATTGAAAGAGGGGAAGGTGCCGCCTCCAATGCGACACTGCCATGTGCTTCCATAATTTCACTTCCATCCATTACTCTGCCACTCCTCTGTTACACTGAATCCTCTGTAACATGTAGAAGCAATGCACAAGAGCACAATTACTACTCGCAACAGACCAGATAAATCAAATAAATCAGAATTTTATTATACAAATATTAAGGATTTAAAATAACAACTTCACGTAGGCATATCTTGAAGAGAATGAACCTTCTTCAATTCAAATTACCCAGCAATACATAAATCTTACGACAAGCAGGCAGGAGAGAGAGAGAGAGAGAGAGAGAGAGAGAGAGAGATAAATTGGCAGACTCAGAAATGAATTTTCATGAAATAAGCCTCAAACTACCAAAAAGAACCAAAATTTTAAATACACAAAGACATGCTCGCAAACACATATGCAAAGTGCCATTCAAAACCAAAAAGAGGCTCACAAATTTCAAAAACCCAGAAAGTACACAGACGCCAACTTACACGAAAAACCACACCACACAACAACAAGATAAGAACGTACCAGTTGTTTAAGGGTCAAGACTCAAACTTTGAGCTCTTCTTCAAATCCTCTTGAGAAAAGAAGAAAAATTCATAAATATCTCCCTCTGCAAAACCATTTTGAACATTCAACCACCATTTCCAGAGTTGGAATAGTTTAGCTGCCACCAAAGCTTATTTTGCCTCTTAAAAATTAAGAGCCAACTTTTCCGTGAGGCATTGCCCTGTATCTGAAAGCTACGACAGTTTTCTTTTTGGGTTCCTCTGTGGATTAAAATCAACAACTTGCAACTTGATTGACTATATTAAAAGGAATAATTTGTTCAGTTTCTGGTATGACTTTTCAATCTCTGTTCGTTTTCAACGAAAGTGCAACTTGCTTTTGTATCTATCGCTCAATCAGTAGCATTAATTTACAAATTTTAATTTAAATGAGGACCTACTTATATATAAGTAATTTTTATTTATTTTTAGTTCTTTTGAACTCTAATTTGTCTCAGCAAGAAACAAAGTTGCAATCTTGGATTATATATTATTATTATTTTTTTATTTTTTTGGGTTTGCTAAGTTGAAATTATGGCACTGTGTAAACTACCACGAATCTTCTCCTGATTTGGGACATTGGTTGTTGGGCTAAATGAAAAACACGAGGGGATAAGACCAATGCCAAAATTGCAAAGAAGATTACTTCACTTCCTTATAGTTTGACTTGCCTGCCTGCCTGCCTGCCTCATAGAAACTTGACTTCATTTCCATATACAATATCTTTTTTTAATTATCGAAGGTGATTCTTAAGTTTTGATCATTATTACAAATTTATATAGAAAATGCGTCCTCCTTAACGTACGTCTTTGATATCATTTACAGGGCATATCTAAGTTACCATGAATCTAATTTGATAGCTGATGAGCTGTTAATATATATAGGGCTGTCAATTTTCCTTTCTTGTTTTTCATAAAAAGGAAAGGTATTAATAATAAGACTGTCACAAAAATTAGAGCAAAATTATGTACAAATAAAATGTTAACAATCAAAGACTAACATGAACATCTCATGTGACCAAATAAAGAGAAACTTGTAACAAATTGATGACGAGGACCTACAAGTAAACGTGTTCTTATTAAAGTAGGTCCTCATTTAAATTAATGACGAGGACCTATAAATTGATAATGACGAGGACCTACAAGTGAACCTCAAATCATATGATTCATAATGTCACATATACAGTAGAGTTGAAAGGGACGACATTAAGTCAATGTGGACAAGTTGACTTGGTAGCTCAACCTTTTCAATGCATGTCGTCGATTAGCTTAGCTATGGCCAACATAGGAAAAGTCATTTTCCATTCTATTTAAACCCCCCCATTTTTTTTTGTTCATCTCAACAATTAAATTATTAAGATCTTAAGTTTTATTATTGTGTAAAAAGACAAAAAAGATCATTCAACTTAATACTTAACCCTAGGACATCTGTACACACACCCCACACACTTAGAATAAACATCTATGAGAGCATTGCCAGCAATTATGTCCAAAAGTACCCATATTTGGTGACCAGGCCATGGATTTGCTTGCTCAATTCCAAAGTAAATAAATCAGCTGAAACAACAAGAAGGTTGACGAATGTTGAGAGACTCGAGTGGAGCAATCTAAGCCTCATCTCGTTGAAAAGATCCAGCGCTTCAGGCATCTTAATTATCCTGTCTTCAGTAACCTTCAATCATTGCATTGTAAGAGACCACATTATGATCAGCCATTGAATCGCGTAGTTGTAAGAGGTTGACTAATGCCCACCTTTTGGTTTGGAGGTTTTGGTTTGGAAGACATGGGCCTTGCTGTGACTGAAGAACAGGGCACGCAAAGGTGGAGAAGTTGAGGGTCTGTGTCTTTGTAATCTTCTTCTTGCAATGCGTTAGGTGCTGTGCAAAGTTTCTCTCATACCAAAGGAGAGGATGCTCTATTCAAATTGTGTGTGTTTCCTTGCTTTTATAATATTGGTACATGACAGAGGGATGGCTGATTGTAGTTTGCACTCAAGTTATACTTTGATCTGTATTATTCGCTGACAACATTAATGTGATTACTGGTTAACATGGTTTTGAACTCAACAATTTTTTTTTTTTAAAAAAAAACTTTTTGTCAATCTTTTTACAAGTGATATTGAGGAAGGAGAGATTTGAATATAGGACATTGAGGGATAACTGCTTCTAACCATTTGAGCTATGGTGAAGGGCAAGATAGCGGGGTGTGGGGTGTGAGTTTTTTATTTTTTATGTTGGTGTGTATTTAGGGGTAGTTTGGGTAGATAGTGGGGTTTTCTTAGAAATTGTGAAATTTGAATTAGAAGTTGGGGTGAACAAAGAGAAGTGTAGGGTTTAAATAGAAAAACTCTTTTCCATTTGTTTCATTTTTGTTGGTAGGTCTTCTTGTTGTCTGTGGTCAACGCATTTGGATTTCACATGCCCCCAGTCTTTTGAGCATAGCTTTATTTGTAAATTGTAACCAAGCATGCATACCGAATAGAAAAGGGTCCAAATGTGCAAAGGTACGTACACAACGTTGATTAGAAAATAGAAATATTTCATAGATGATATATCATATGTGAGTAGGCGCTGGCTAGATGATTAGCTAATTAACGACCGTTGAGGCGCTGGCTTCTTCCACGGAATGCAACTCCATCAGCTGCTGCCTGCTGCTGATTATTATAAGGTTCCTGAGTTGTTTGTGGTGGAGTGGTTGTTCGGCCGTTGAGTCGGAAGCTTCTTCCCTGGAACGCAACTCCGGCGTGAGGATTGCGTTCCACCGGGGAATTGATTTGGGTTCCCTCACCCCAGAAGGCTACCAATTTGTGCCTGCAAATGATTCATCATTAAGGTCTACAATTATGCATATATATTTATTAATGTCTACTTAATCTTCAATACTAATGAAATCAAATATTGTTGATCCATAAAAGGATACACCCAGAGAGGAGTCTTGAGCATGAATTTTCCACCAGCAAGAGGATGAAGCACGGTTAGAAAGTAATAGATATGTCCTGCAACCATCCCTAGAATGTCTGGCTTCAAAGGATCTCCAAATATCAAATCCAGACCCAGCAGTGCCCAAGGAAGATAAAATCCCTGTATGTACCCCACAACATGTGTTATATAATTTCCAAAATGAGATGGCTAAACTTAAGAGAGAGAGAGAGAGAGAGAGAGAGAGAGCACCTTCAAGGACACAAGCCCATATATGTTGATACGTGCATTTGGGAACTCACGGGACCATACATACACGATCATGAAAACCACTGAAGGTCCCATAAACGGAGACAACAAATATGGAACAACAGCCATCACCTATAAATAATCCATGTATATATATGTGTCATTATTTTAATAATTTGCAACATGAATGTCTATGGAACCCAAAAAAGAAAAGAAAAAATTAAACAATAAAGAAATCAGAATAATAGTGCCGGCCGGAACAGCTAGGTTTGGGAATTAAATACATGTATAGAATGCTTTGGCAATGTTGGTCCAATTAGAATCAGAGAAACAAATAGAAAATTAAATAGTTTTGCTTACCAAAAGTGAAATGGCACCAAATACCAACATCCAAACATAGTCTGCCGTCCTCTTGTCAAACGGTCCTCTCTCCAATCCCACGCCATATCTTGCTCTATTGCAAATTGGAAACAAATACAATTTATATATATATAAATCCAAAGAATATATACATTTGGTGAATATTTACAAATATATAATATATGAAGTTGGACAATGTGACAAGTTATTGTATCATTCAAATGAGGCATGGATAATGATGTTATCTTAATGCCATCGAAAAGTCATATGTTTCTCACATTATTATAAGACGAAACGCAAACGGGAATGAGAAGGGCCCCAGGAAGAAGAAATTGGTAATAAGCCTCCAAACCTTCATTAATCATCATTAGTAAAAGAAAAAGAAAAGCACAAAGCATGATCAGAAGCAGAAAAATTTGAATGAAGAAAGAAGAAATTCCGGCCTTGAATAATCCATAATTAGAGAAGATTTTTGAGATTTTAGTTTTACCTGGAAACGTTTTATGACGAGGCCATAATCAAGCGCAATGTTCCGAGGATAATAAAGTTGCAAGTACAAGGCAGCTGCAGTCATAAAGCAGGCAACTCCATAGGTCTTGCTCACCGGTGGCAGCGATCGATAGTATCTGCAAAATTCACGGGCGCAGAGACGAGCTTCTTTAATTTTCCATGGAAAATAATAAAAATTACATGCATCCATGAAAGGATAAAAATGATCGTAATTTACGACATAATTTAGCAAAGTGAATTAGGAAAAGCATAATTTAGCAGATTGTTTAATTTATTGTTGACTGGGAGAATGTTGATCAAATCCTTAATTGATTGGTGTAGTGGTTTTTAATGCTCATTACAGTTGTATGATAAAGTAAATAAACAAATTAATAAAAACTTTCAACCATGTTGTTCTTTGATTCCTATGATAAGATCATCCAAAACCAAATTGATCAGAAAGATGATTTGAATTCTAAGAGAGAGAGAGAGAGAGAGAGAGAGAGAGAGAGAGAGAGGTTGCTTACTCCGCTGGTGTAGCCATTGCAATGAAAGAAGAGGAGCTGGAAACTAAGTGAGCAACCAATTAATACAGCTTTATATGTAATATGTATTCTCTGAGTCATTTGTTAAGCCGGACGTATTGAAAACTCCAAAGAAGAGACTTTGGGGTCGTCTCAATAACCCAACGAAAGGGTCATGGAAGAAACTACATTGGTTTCAACCAAGTCTTTCTTCCACTACCCCACACCATTGACCACGTATACAAGTTCTATTATTTATTTAATTTTTTTTGTTTGAGACCTCAACTGCCCTAGTAGAAAACTTGTCTAAAACCACTAACTTAAACACACTTTCTTTCTATCCGTGTAGATAAAATAGACACTAATGACTTTTGTAAGATGAAATTCATATTTGCCAAAGAATATTGGGGCAAAGAATACAACTCGATTAAGAGCTCTTTAATCAAATATGCTAAAAATTATATATTTTTTTATTTATTTGAATAAATGCGGGCGAAGAATAATGTGGCTTGTAATGAAAAATGTTTAAAAAAAGTATTGGTGTGAGCTTCTAGTATTAATTGTATAATTAATTATAAAGATGAATTGACACCTCAAAAATGGTACCCTTTTTTTTTAAAACAATTTTTTTTCCCATACATGCGAAGTTCCTCTCCATATCTTTTGGTATCTGTTTAATTAAGTAATACAAGATCACCGTGATATGGAGAGGAACTTCACTTTTATAAATCATAATTACATGCGAAATATTTGGATATGTATTTGGAAGTGAATTAATTCTGTATTTGTCACAGATGAATTAATTCTGCTGATGTTAATCATTCCACAACCACTAAGTTAGCTAATTAGATCTTAGTGCTATTGGGATTGGGATTGGGGCTCAGAAAATGATGGACGGCGTGTGGGTAAATCTAACGGCAGGGACCGCGTAGGTGTATTTTCTTTTTCGTCCGAATATATTTTATTTTCTTTGAATATGAAATATAGGGAGAGGCCCATATTGATAAAGGCCGGTATTAGATTTGACTGAATAAGCCCATACATGCATATAAACTGTATGTTTTGTTTCTCATTCAAGTCCTGTGAAAGAGAAGAGGATACCTTCAACTTAAGGTATCATAAGAATTTCTGAATCTACTTTGGAAACACCATTCACAGTAAATGTACCCAACACTAAAAACTAACACAATTGTTTCTTAAGCTTTTTACACATACATATATATCTATATCATCAAGTTTTGACAATTTGACTAAAGCCAAATTAGTATTGGGGGCAAAGTGTGGAAATTTGAATATCATGATGAGTTGCTCCTCAAATAGAATTCAAAAACTAAACACGACATAGTTGATACATCAATTAACCCACAAGATTACCAATAAAGTCTAAAGCCAATATGCATATAAAATGTTATGTTCACCACCAAGTTATGTGACCTATTGATCAATTGGGCAGCTCCCTCATTTTTATGTGCAACAGAAAGTTATAATTTGCTGATAAAAACAAAACAATATATATTAACCAACTCTCTCTCCTGCCTCTCCTGCCTCTCCTGCCTCTGGGGTGGGACCGTGGGACCGTGGGACCGTGGGAGTAGAGTAGAGTAGGGGACCACTCCACGTGACCTCCAAGTTATTTCCTTCCCACTCCATGGTCCACTGCTAAATCGGTTTCCGGTCATAACAATTTTCGCTCCATTTCTCTCTCTCTCTACACATTTTTCTAATTTCACTCTAAAAAAAGTAAAGCTTTTTATTATTTATACAAAGTACAGTAGAAAATCACGGCCCACTCTCTGTTGAAACTAATCCGACGGTTTTAATTGAAACATGAGACAAATCCAACGGTTCTCATTGAAAAACCCTATGGTGCCTAATTAGAACAATTAATTATTAAATGCTAGAACATTACTGTTCCCTACATTCGCCCAAAACGCGCGTCCATGCAGAATCGGCATGAACCAGCTCAAGGGCAAAATGGTCTTCAGAAATTTTGTAATAAAAAATTTTAAAATGCGATTTTTTAAAAATGAACAAAAATGCGACAACACACACATATATTCCTATCCGTGCAAAATAATATTTTGTTATTTTCTGTTATGCCGTTTTGGTCTATATATAAATAGTGCTTGCGGTGAATAGTGTGTGTTTTGGTTGAAGAGAGAGAGGGAGAGAGAGGGTGGGAGAGGGTGGTGATGACTGATGAGTGTACGTGGGTTTATACGTAAGTGGTGACTGTGGGTCTTTCTCATTTACCAGAAGATGATGAAGTACTTGGAAAAGAAGCAAGATCAAAATAAGGCACCAAGCCCTTGTTTGCCCAGACATGCTCTGCCCACAACTGCCACTCCGTCGCCCATCTGTTTGCTACTAGGTACACCCCCTTTTTGATCTTCTTCTGATTCGTTTTTGGACCATTATCTGCAACTGTTTGATTCATTTTGTGAATTTTTATGGGTTTTGCAGAGGCTATAGATCACATTAAAGTGGGCTCTTACTATGAAATCGACCACTCTAAGCTCCCTCCCAGAACCACCCCAGAACAGCTCAAGGCGGTTCGGGTCGTCATGGTACTCGCCTTCACCAAAACCCACAAATAGTTTTCACTATTCTTGTTTCTTTTTCAGATTTGATTTTGATTTCGATTTCATAGGGGTTTTGAGTTTTGGGTCCATTTGTGTATGCAGGTGAGTGAGAAGGGTGCGCTCAAAGTGGCTGTGAGGTTCCCAGGCATTCACTCTCTCCACACTCACATCACCGAAGGAGGCTACGCAAAACCATTGCCCAAGCAGATTCCAGAGCTTAACGAGAAGTACGTGATGCCAGCAGAAATGGCTTCAGAGGTGCTTTACGGGAGAATCCCACCTCAGGAAATTGCAGATCGGAGCAACATTTGGAGCTTCTGGGCAGCTACACCGTCTGCGACAAATTACCAGAGAATAAGCTCTTCACCGAGCCCAGCAGTGAGCGGTGAGGTCATGAACAGGAGTGTGGTTTCCAAAAAGGGTCCATGCTGGTCGGAGCTAAAGTTCACTGGGATGGTGACGTGGGGTAAGCGCCGGCAAGTTCGGTACCTGCGCAGGCACGAGCCTTCACCGAGCTCTAGTACTGACGAAGAAGAAGAGAAGGGGAGAGAGCTAGCAGAGCTAGAGGAAAATGGTGATGATTTCTCTGTGGATGATGAGAAAGCAATAACTGTGATAGAGGAAGATGATGATATTGAAGAAGAAGAAGAAGAAGAAGAAGAAGATGTGAAAACAGAGGACGAGGCTCCTCCTGTTGTGCCGTGGAAGATGAACCTTAGGAGTAGGAAGAGGAAGCGCCAAGATCACCATAGAAAGCCCAAGAAAACCACAAAGAAATCAAAATCTATAACAAAACGTCAAAAGCAGAATCAAGTTGTAGCAGTTCCCTATCGGAGTAACAAGAAATTGGTAAAACACACAGTGGCAAGGTGGTCTGCACTGAGGTGAGAACTCTGTTCTTAATTAATTGTTTTGGTTAGCTATATTAGTTAGTTTGATCTTTGTTTAAGAAGTTGGGTTTTGTTAATATGTGTTCATGCTTTGATTTGGGTTTAATGTACAAGGCTGCAGAGGAAAACATGCTGAGGGTGATGAAGGCCAAGGGTGCTAAATTTGGGAACCCAATACTGAGGCCAGCGCTGAGGTCTGAGGCAAGGAAGCTGATTGGGGATACGGGTTTGCTCAAACACATGGCGTGCAAGGTGGCGCCAGGTGGAGCCGAGAGGTTTAGGCGGCGCCACAATGCAGATGGAGCCATGGAGTATTGGCTGGAGAGTGCTGATCTGTTTGATATCAGAAAACAAGCTGGGGTTCAAGACCCTTATTGGACCCCACCACCTGGGTGGGAGCCTGGTGATAATCCCACTCGAGACCCCACTTGTACCAGAGAGATTCATGAGCTCAGAGAAGAGATAACCAAGATAAAAAGGTGAACAATAAACCCTGTTAATGTTAATCTAGGTCTCTGTTTAATATTTTGTTCAACTTGATTATGGCTCCTTTAATATTTTGTTTCTAATTTTGTTTCTGGTTCTACAGTTTTCTCTTCTGTTTTTTTCTTTCTATCCGTGCAAAATAATATAGTGCTTGCGGTGAATAGTGTGTGTTGTGTGTGTTTTGGTTGAAGAGAGAGAGAGGGAGAGAGAGGGAGATGAGTGTAACGTGGGTTTATATGTAAGTGGTGACTGTGGGTCTTTCTCATTTGACTTTCAGCAGCTGGTCCTTCTCCAAACCAATTACATTTCTTTTCTCACATTGTGTTGTAAATTTAATTTAGGGGGTTTCCGGGTGTTGTTCCGAAGTTCCTATCCTATGATTGGATAATGGATCGATTAGTGCGGGTTAAAGTTAATTGAATTAAAACCCTTAAACATTAGGACAGTACGTGGCTAAAGTTTTGGCACACACACAAACCCAAATTTCTGCACGTGTACGTAATTAAGAGCACAATAACTCTGGCATTTTACAACCCAATACACGTATACGATGTCAACTCCTAATTTGTACGCCAGTTGCCTCAGCTCTTGATTGAGTCAGGATAGGCTTCCAAACCTATTTCTATTTCCTTAGAGGGTCAGAGAGAGAGACTGAGAAGAGATCAGACGTTTCTGGAAGCACCATGCATGCAGATTTTTAATTCTGTTTCCATCAACCGAAAAAGAAAAGGCACGTGGACTCTCCACTCACGCTGCTCTCAATCCGTTGGTTTTCGTAACTAACTAATTTCATTGCATTTCAGTCTCTCGCTCAGTTTTTCTATCGTCTGAGCTTTCTTGATTATTGTTTCTCCTCATTTTTCTCTCTCTCCAGTGCTCTCCTCTGCTCAACTACATCCACTTCTCTCATCTCTCTCTCCCCATTAAGGCAACAGGTACTTTCTTTCTTCCTCTTACTTTTTCTACATTGGTTAGCCTTTGATAATCAATTTCTTGATTGTTGTTTCCCCTCATTTCTCTCTCTCCAGTGCTCTCCTCAGTTTGGAACTACGTCCACTTCTCTCATCTCTCTCTCTCTCCCCATTAAGGCAAATTAAGGTTGGTTCTTTCTTCCTTTTACTTTTTCTACATTCCAAGCCCTGTTTAGTTAGCTTTTGATAATGAATTTCTTGATTGTTGTTTTCCCTCATTTTTCTCTCTCTCCAGTGCTCTACTCAGTTTGGAACTACGTCCACTTCTCTCATCTCTCTCTCTCTCCCCATTAAGGCAAATAAAGGTTGGTTCTTTCTTCCTTTTACTTTTTCTAGATAACCTCTGTTTGGTTAGCTTTTGATAATCAATATAATATATGTTTCTTTCTAATTTAATTAGTAAGAGAACCAAACTAATTAAAGACCAAATGATGATGATGTAATTTTAAGTTGTTTTGTGGATTTCAACCCTAAACCCTCATTAATTTTATTGTTGATTTGCTTGGCAGCTCAACAAAATGAACTGCAACTTCTGTGGATTTCAATCCGATGTTACTAACACGTACTTGAACCACATCGCGAGTCACTTGAAGGTGGGCTGTGGCGCCTGTTCATCGACCTTTGAGAATCTGCATGGGTTAAAGGCACACTATCAAGCCCGCCACAAGAACTCCCACCTGTACTGCGGCAAAAATAAATGCAACTATCCTGTGCATGCCGAAGGTGAATTCCACAAATGCAGCTAGGAATAATGTTCACGGATTTTAGTCGAATTTGTTCATGGATTTCAGTCAAATTTGTTAATGGATGGATTTTAGTCAGTAGCCTTTTATGTAAGTAGTGGCACTCTCGAATGGTTTGACCATCTTTGCTGCTGCTGGTGATGCTGATTCTGTGGCAAGTGCTCTAACTACTGGTCCTAAGTGTAAAGGGTAAACACTTACTCAAATTCTTATTGTTGCACAAAATCTGTGAAAAATGTCTTGAATTTGGAGTGCAGTGGTATGAAGAAGACAGCAATTGTGTTGAACAAGGGTTCTGGAATTTTATTCTGATTTGAAGTAAACCCATTTACCTTACTGATTTGATCCTTGATTTGTCTCGACAAGGAAATTGTATGAGGCTGGGATAGAGGCGAGGTGAAGAAACAAAGGCCTTTGGGCCTATTGGGCTCATTTCATACATTTTGAAGCCCATAAATGATGATTTTTGGCCCACATTGATCATATGCTTCAAACAACCCAAAAATAAAATAAAATGTACCTAACACTAAAAACTAACACAATTGTTTCTTAAGCTTTGCTACAAACAACATGGTAAATGTGACAAATTTTTACACATACATATATCTATATGCCAAGTTTTGACAATTTGACTGAAGCCAAATTAGTGTTGGGGACAAAATTAGAAACAAAGTGTGGAAATTTGGATATCGTGATGAATTGCTCCTCAAATAGAATTTAAAAACCAAACACGACATAGTTGATAGCTACATCAATTAACTCACAACATTACCAATAAAGTATAATGCCAATATGCATATACAACCTTTCACGTGAGGAGAGTGCTTTACATTGCAGTTCTTGAGCTAAGTTTGCTCATATAAATCAGCTAAGTTTTATGTTCATGGAAATTAATTAGGGTACATTACATTGCCAATTCGGAACAAATTCTCTTTCTACTCTTTTAAGCCTTGATATTATTATCCTCCTCCTTACAATACCCCATTTTCACAATTATACAAAGAAAAAGAAAATTTATACTTGCAATATATTACAATAAATTCAAGATAAAACTTAGAAATCAGCAATTTATACTTGCAATATATTACAATAAGTCCAGTTTTTCTTGTTTTTATTGCTAGCTTAACAAAGTCTCTTGATCACTGCAGTCGGAGACATCCATTTCATTTGGCACAGCAGCTATCCTGAATATTAGGGAGTTACAATAGTATTTCAGTTACAATAGTTAATCCTACTAATGATAGGAAATGGTCAGTTGTCAGTTATGTTGTTATTAGGCCATAACTCCATATTTATGTTTATGATAATGGCTTGTTGTAACTGTAGATTATTCTCTACAAACTTTATATATATTGTATAATGATCTTATAAATAATATAAGGGAAAATCAGTTTCTACATGGTATCAGAGCTAATGGCTAACGCCGATTAGCGATCCTCTAGTTGCCAACATTGAGAGTCGTTGGCGCTCCTCACCCGTAAGAGTGTTCGTTTCTGTACAATCATTTTTCATCTCCTCTTCTCAAAGATGAATATTGTTGTTTTTTTTTCCCTCTCCTCCACTGCTTAGTACCTCTTCCACTCCTCAGATACCTAGTCCCACTCCTCATCCATGTCCGTCTCTTACCATGATGGTCAGATCTCTGTTCTCCCTCAGAGAACACACCTCTCTATCCTTGTTTCCCTCTTTCTCTTGAAATCTCTCTCCACTTCTTTGTCTCCGTCGCGCCGCCTCTCTTCCATCTGCAAGCCTTGTCAACGCTTGCCGGATTTTATCCTAGTCTACGATTGTGGTTTCCCTCTCCCATGTTTTTCTGATGGTTTCTCTATCGTGGTTTCCATATCGTTCACCTAGCTGTCTCTCTTTCCTTTGCGGGCCTCGTCAACGCTTGCCGAGCCTTCTTTGCTGTGCTACACTGCCGCTATTCCCTTTGCATAGCCCTTGTTTCTTCCTCTGTGTTGCCGACTTGGTATCGACCACTCAAGCCCTATCACTGTGTTGCCGACTTGGTATCTCTATGTTGTTGCTTTGGTATCGGCCTCTCACGCTCTATCTCTGCTCAACCGGTGTTCTCCTCCCCTCTTAAACCCAATCTCTTTCTTTGATTTTACTACTGGTCTCTGTCTTTCGCTGTTCTTTTGCGCTGCCTTTCTTATTCTCTGTTACTGGTATTGTCTTCGTATCTTTATAATTCTTTTATATTATTGGGATGTTTTCTTCTCTTCTTTTCAATTGTGTTTTCTCTCTCCTCGTCATGGGTTGTTTCTGGCATCTTGAGTTTCCTTCCTTCTATGAGCCCATGCGCTCCTTCGCATCTTGTGTTCTCTCTCCCTCTCTTGACTACTTTCTCCTTTTGATGAGTGTTCAATTTTCTCCTCTTTTTCTCTCCTTTTTCCATCTTTATTTTGAAAGGATTTTCTCTTTATGTGTTTTGCCCATACTATCTTTTCATTTCTGTCTCACTTGGTTTCTTTCTTTATTTCTTATTATTGTTTTTTGGGTCAATAATCTCTTTTTATTTTAATCTCTATGGGCCCCTATGCTCTTGTGATGATCCTTTCTTTATCACTTCTCTGTTCCCACGTGGTTTTCTTCCCCATACCTTATTTTATTGTTTCTATGTTGCTTTGAAATTCAAACTTGCCCATGCTCTTTTTTCTTTTCTTTGTGTCCCAAGTTGGTTTCACCTCCTATCCCCTATTGTTGTGCCACCCTCTCTTAACCCCATTATTCCCTTCAAATATTCCTTCTGCTTTCGTTGCACACATCCCTTTCTACTTACCATGTGATAAATTTTCTTTTGTTTCCACTTCCTCTCTTCCTATGGGTGTAACTTTTTTTTCTTTTCTACATGGCTACTTCTTTTCTCGCTTACCGCATGCTCTTTATCCTACCTAAAGGGTGATTCCTAGGTAGAGTTATGTTTCGTAGGTGCCTAAAGTTGTTTCCTAGGTCCATTTGACTTGTATGTCAGCCCATCATTTTATTCCTTTCTTCAATGAGCCTGTGCGCTCCTTCACTTCCTGCCTTTCAATGGGCGTTATGTTTACTTTGTTTCTCTCATGCTGTTGTTGCAACTCTGGAGATTGGAGTTCTTCTTTTTGGTTCCCCTTACTGGACTACTACAACCGACTGCTGCCGTCATCTCCATTACTATGTAGTTTCTTCATTCAAATCTTGCTATGCTGTGTGTGCTCGATTTGCGGGGGAGTATTAGGGAGTTACAATAGTATTTCAGTTACAATAGTTAATCCTACTAATGATAGGAAATGGTCAGTTGTCAGTTATGTTGTTATTAGGCCATAACTCCATATTTATGTTTATGATAATGGCTTGTTGTAACTGTAGATTATTCTCTACAAACTTTATATATATTGTATAATGATCTTATAAATAATATAAGGGAAAATCAGTTTCTACACTGAACATGAAGGCAAACGTTCCTTATTCATTTTCACACACACACCACAAGCCTTTAAAATTAACAGACCAAACTCATATTTGCCTTAGGGGATAAGCACAACAGATCCAGATGTTTTCCTATTCTCAAGGTCTTCGTGTGCCTGTGCTGCTTCAGACAATGGGTAGGTGTGATTTACTCGAACCCGCAATACACTTGACTGAACATTACCAAATACCTCTCCCGCCATCCCTAGCAATTCGTCTCGAGTTACAGCGTAATGAAAGAGGCTAGGCCTAGTCAAGAACAGTGACTTCACTGCAATGGCTGACAATGGAACCGGATCTGGCGCACCTGATGACTGCCAAAAACTCACCATGTATCCACGAGTCTTCAAGCATGCCAGTGATCCCTGAATACAACAATAACTCCCAATTAAGGATTCTTTGTCCAAAATACAAATTAGCAAAAGACTGCCTACCCAGAACTCATTATCTACCAGATTATGTTGATCTCGGAGACTAGTTGGGCTTGCAACATTTGAATAAATCACGACACAACACACTTATTTGAGGGTGTCTTTTCTTCTTCTCTTTTAATTACTGATTACCAACCGTTTGCACTACCACAATCGCAATGTAACTAACTTTAGGGTCTATTAGGGAAGTGATATTTCAGGTCTAAGAATTTAGTAAATAAAATATAGCTAGATTGACTGATCCGACATAAAAGCCTTTTGTCAAAATCCAACTCCTAACTTTAAAGCATTCCATCTAAATGGACCCCCTCATCATTTAAAAAATTCATAAACCTGGCTCAAATTCAAAAAGGTTTCATAGGCCTGGTCTAGCATTGAGAAACTTCAGCACCATGTTAAGGTGAAGCCTACTCAAATGTACTCATGCAGAATTTGAACAGGGTATGATCTCTCCCTAAACTCCATTGATTGTGTTTTTGTTCATTTGTAGAAAAAAAGAGAGAAGAAAAGTATAGCTTGCCTCAAAAGTATCCTTCCCTACAGAATCATAAACAACCTCGACCCCATTGTCAGATGTTATTTCTTTCACTCGAGCAACAAAGTCCTCTTCCTTATAGATTATGACATGGTGACATCCATCCTCCTTGGCTTGAGCTGCCTTCAATTTAGTAGATACAGTTCCAATGACAGTGGCACCAAGGGCATTAGCCCACTGGCATAAAAGGGATCCAACTCCACCAGCTGCTGCATGGACAAGGACTGTGTGTCCAGGTTCAACCTGTATAACAACACTCAAGTCAGACCTAATAACAAAAGCAACATAAGTTTCAAATTTTTTAAACAAATATAACATTAGGAAAGAGGATGGGCTATGTTAATTAAGCATGCAATTGTAGAATGAACCCAAATTAAGATTGAAGCACTTAGTTGATTACACGTTGCTGGTTTACAATAGAGCTTGATTTTTAAGGTGTACTATCTTGCTGGTTTGGACATTTTACTCATTGAATTCATACTTAGTTGTTATGTTTTTTTTTTCTTTCCACAGATTGTCCAGTGGAACGGAATCAACAAGTGCGCCACAAATGAAAAAGTGAAAGAGAACAAGAATGGTAGTTTTATCTTACATCAGATAATGATAGGACATGTTTTTAAAATTTATAGTCTCAAAGGAACAAATATAAATAGGGAGGGAGAGAGAGAGCTCCTCAACTCCCATGAGTGCTCATGATTAACAAATGAAAAAGACTAACTCAAACACAACTGAGCATACTTTGTCAAAACAGGGGCAATTCTGCCCAAAGAGTTTTACAATGATAACATTAAAGATCAAAACAGTATTAACAGAAATGAATATTCTCCTCGACAGGAAAACTCATTGGTGCATGCTAATAGCTCTATAAAAATGTTTTGCAATGCCACATGCATATTCAAGGAATATTAAAACTAGCATGGCCTAAAATATCACAACCAGGATGTGGTTATCTCGTGTTTTGTAATTCAAACTATCTTCATTTACAGACTTAATGTGTGGTTCCTGAAATTCCAGATGCTGCTGCATAAATATAAAGCTACCTTGAAACAACTGCGTAGTAGAAACTGGGCTGTCATACCCTTAAGCAAGAGGGATGCAGCAACAGTAGGATCAATGGAAGGAGGAACAGGCACAACTCTGTCTGCAGGAAGGATCTGCTCTTCCGCATATGAGCCCATTGGCTGACCAGCATAGGCTACAAGATCTCCAACTTGCCTGCCTGTTAGTCCTGGTCCCACAGCTGTCACAACTCCACAAGCCTCAACACCTGAAATCAGTTTTGATTTGTAAATAAATTGTGTAAATCCATTATCAAAGCCCAAACAAGTTTTAGATGTAAATATATACAACAAATCTAACAATGGAAATCGTTCTCTGATGTCATGCTCTGCATTCTTGTATTAGGTTCACCCCAATCGTTCCTAACCATATTTCAAAAAATATACTCTCATGGTAAAGGTTTATTAGAGAAAACTGTGAAGAAAAACCAAAGTTTTTTAAAAGAACATGAAGTCAAAAATTGGCTAGAAGTCAATCTTGGTTGAACTGTATCTTCATAATCTTAGAAATGTAGCAAAACCTGGGGTGTAGGGAACCGTAGCAGCCTTATAAACGCCTTTGCGGAAGTATACATCAATGAAATTAAGCCCAATGGCCTTGTTCTTCACACGAACCTCTCCCTCCTTTGGCTCTCCTACTTCCACATCCTCCTTTGTCCCAACTCATCTATTCAGGGGTATGTTAAGTACTTGTTTAAAACAGCAGACCCTGTTCTGGGCTCTTGCTTTGTTTATGGTGTGTGGAGCCGCCAGGGAGATTGTTTTTCAGGACTGTTGTGTTGTGGATTGGAGTTGGACAATTATATGTTGAGGCTAGCAAGTAGTTGCAGGTAGATGATTCTTTTTTCTTCTTTTTAGTTGCCTTGCCTGAGAATCTGAGATTGATATTGGCATGTTAAGATTCTAAAGAAGATAATAATGGGGATGTATACTAATATTAGTTATCTGGTATCAATTTTCAAAAGTTATCAACTTTATGAGTAGATGTTTTCTGCGATGGTTGTTGTTTGACTGAACAGTTGTAATACTGATTATAGTCAACTTCTGTTAGAGTTGCTTGGGATAATAATGCTTCTAAAAGGAAGGAATTGTGAACTAAAACAGATTGAGAGTAGTGGGCCTGGGCCTAGGCCAAGTCTGAAAGATTGAATTGCGAATAGTCGCTTTAATAAATCGTAAATCGTGAAAAATCAAACATTCCTTATATGAGAACCCATAAATTGAGTTACAAAAACATTAGGACCAAAAATAAAAGAGTTACAGAAACATAAATCCCAAACATTAAATGGTGAGCAAAGAAAAACAAGAAATATTGTAAAAAGTATTTTACATAACACAACTTGGTACAACCCAAATTGAAGGTTGTCTGCTCTTCTTTAGTAAGATCTTCGCATCTTCGGTGTAGGGTTTTAAAACGCTCTTTTTTTCCATGTTGTACACACCATAATCATGAGGTCCATAATATGAGAAATCGTCTGCTGTACGGTTATTATCATGATTGAAATAAATGCAATTCGGACGACACCCCAACTTTGAAGCCAAGACACATATTGAAGAGCTATCACCCACAAAAAGAGCAGCATCACCTAAAGTATTTTTCTCGACCCACTCACCCATTTTGAAATTCAATTCGAATATTCTAAATTTCCTTGTGAAGCGTATGGGAGGGATATAGACAAAGCACTTTTCAACCATCAATATTTTGTTCTCATTAGAAACCACGAGATATCTCTTATAGTCATATCCACGATCGTGTTGCGCGCCATGTGCAACTAAATTCACATTTAAAATGGATTGAGTAGTAATATCAAAAGAACAAAGTTTACCAAGGCGATCAAGAGCATAAAACTTATCTTGGAATTGAACAACTTCTTCAATTAAGCGCCAACTTTGATCGACACTTTTATCAGCATAAGTCCATTTTTTGTCTCTATTGAGTCTAATAAAAGCCAATTGGGACAACTCCTCATATATAACCAGAATAATGCAATTGTTGGGATCTAATATTGGGTCCGCTGAAATTGTGGCCTTATAGATGAGATGATCATATCGTCTTTTAAGATAAAAGTTTCTCCTCCGATTTGGAGTGCTTAGCGGAGGAAGTCGAATGACTGAGTTTTCTTTCTCTCTTTTCCGTCCAACTCCAAGGAATGGATTTATTAGGGATACAACAGAATTTTCATCTACAGCTATTAACCATCCTTTTGAAGACCCACAAAATCGTTGGTTTTGCAATTTTAATTGCAGCTTAAGGACCTTGTCAACCACCACATTATATGCATTCCATATATCCTTTTTTGGTTCAGAAATCAAGATCAGTGGGGTAAACATCTTGGTGGTTTTCGTATTCTTTGCAGCAGAACGCCATGGCTTACAAACAAGCCTAAATTCTAATGGTGACTCCAATCTCTCTAGAACTAAATATAGAAGCTCCTTAGGCAAATTTGACCAATCTGAGAAGAAGGAAGAAAAACAAAAGTCAACTGAAGCCCTATTCTTGAATCTTGACCATGGTTTTGTCTTTTACAAACAAATATGTAAATTATGAATATAAAACTTAAATAGTTATTACGGAACAAAACGGCAGATCACAAAACAGTCAAAAGTACACAAACAAAACAAAACAGTTAAGAGAGAATTTAATCCTAAAAATTGATTTAGCATATATAATTAAGAACCCTAAAAAGATGAATACATAAATCCAATAGTTTCTCAGTGAGACAACATACCTGAATTCATAGATCCGAATCCGCAACAAGACTTTTGGTTTTTCATTTTGTAAGTAAACCAGAAGAAATCCAAGTTGGATGCTCGTTTCGTTAGGCTTTGATTTGATTGAAAGAGCTCACACAACCCCCACCTCTATTTATACACAAACTTTTCTACTCCTAAAAACAATATGATTCCGATGATTCAGTTTTGCATCAGGATCAGGAGGAGGAGGGGCAATATGACTTCGTTTTAGTTTCGATGTTTTCTAGGTTGTTTTCGTTTTATATCTCATTATTTGGGGACTCATATATATATATATATATTATAAACTCACTTCACATTAGGCTTTTTATAATGCTGATGTCTTCGCCATTTAATTTTCATGATCAATTTCTCACTATAATTACAATTATTGTCTGGCTAATAATATCTAATATTTCTATTAATTAGGTCCTACTGTTAGAGTTGCTTTAGGATAATAATGCTTCTAAGGAATTGTGAACTAAAACAAATTGAGAGTAGTGGGTCTGGGCCTAGGCCAAGTCTGAAAGAACTATCGTAAGCATAGCTGCATGCATGGGATTCGGAATCCTATTGATTTAGGGATCGTACAAAACAAAAGTTTGTTTGTGTTTGTGTATAAATAAGGGGGTTGAGGGTGAGCTCTGTTTCATAAAATAAAAAAAGCCTAACAAGGACGGCCAAAGCAAACTTCAATTTCTTATATCTACTATGAATTCAGGTATTATTATGTATTTCATCGATCTATTTGTTTTTAGGCTTCTTTCTTATATATACATTTACATTACAAAATCAATTTTTAAGGTTACGTATATAGATTTCTCTAGTTTACTCTTTTTTTTCTTCCTTCTTTTCAGATTGGGCAAATTTGCCTAAGGAGCTTCTATATTTAGTTCTAGAGAGATTGGAGTCACCATTAGAATTCAGGCTTGTTTGTAAGCCATGGCGTTCTGCTGCAAAGATTACCTAAACCCTCTTGATCGCTTCGGTAAACTTTTCTCTTTTGATATTACTACTCAATCCATTTCAAATGTGAATTTGGTTGCACAAGGAGTGCAACGAGTCCATGGATATAGCCCTAAGACATATCTCATGGTTTCCAAAGAGAAAAAAATATTTATGGTTCAAAAATCCTTTCGGTATGGTTGCAGACGCACGACAAGGAAATTTAGAATATTCTAATTGAATTTCAAAATGCGTGAGTGGGTCGAGAAAAAGACTTTAGGTGATGCTGCTCTTTTTTTTGGGTGATAATGCGTTTTGGCTTCAAAGTTGGGGTGTCGGCCGAATTGTATTTACTTCAATCATGATAATATTCGAATGGGATACGAGACGAGTATGGACCTTATGATTATGGTGTCCACAACGTGGAAGACGAGAGCATTTTAAAACCTTACACCGAAGATGCGAAGATCTTACTAAAGAAGAGCAGACTACCTTCAATTTGGGTTGTACCAACTTGTGTTATATAAAATACATTTTACAATATTTCTTGTTTTTTCTTGCTCACAATTTAATGTTTGCTATTTATATTTTTGTAACTCTGTTTATGGGTTCCTCTCATATAGTTCTATAGCAGTTGTGTTGTTTTTGTTAAATTGAGAGGTCTTTAAATATTCTTTTGCCATTGATTCCATATCACTGCATTTCAGTTTTTTCAACTTGCATTTTGGTTGGCCTCTTGGATTATTAGTTTGTTTTGTGATGACATTTATGAGTACCATTCAAGAAATTTCAGGTTTCATTGTTAAAAAAATTACCCTCATATCCAAAACATTATCATAGAAAATACAGGTTTATCAACTTGACCTTCTTTAAAGCCCCCATATAATATTGTGGCTGGCTCCTCAATTCTTAATGGGGAGTCCGGGCCGAAGCCAATGAGAAACAGTTTGTCCAGATTTACCTGTCGAGCATTGTTCACAAGAAAACAGATTAATATCATATGGGGGCTTTAAAGAAGGTCAAGTTGATAAACCTGTATTTTCTATGATTAATATCATATGGGGACTAATTATTTAATTTCCGGATAATCTATGCCCATTAACAAGTAAATCATCAAACAAATTCATGATCATGCACATTCATGTTATCCAACTTATTGATTTTGCATTAAAATTTTACCACTCACAAAGAAGAGAAACACTTATTTTAATGTTTGTCTTATCTCTTGCCCAACAAGTAACTAAGATTTTTTTAGGATTTCAATTTGGACTTATTTTAATTTTTAGAAAATGATGAAATCTCATGAATGGTGCTTGATCAAAAGTTTAGAGTGCTATTATTTTCATTCACCTTTTCTGTTTTTCAGCCCCATTTTGATATTCTGTTAGTTTAGAGTGCTACGATTTATTTATTTGGGGTTTCTTTTGGCAGTTAATGTGTTTGCAGCCCGATTGTGTTGGTCGAGATGGCTTTAAATCTGATCCGGATTGCGACGAGTTTAATCAGTGGAGGACACTAAACAATGCTTGTGGTGTTGATGTGTTGGAAAAAGAAGGTTCTACTTCCCCTAGTTCGGCTCAACCTTGAAGAGGGGGAAGAATGGCTGGCCTGGCTTGGCATGAAGGTGTAGCATTTAGTAGACAATTCGATAATTATGTATATAAATTATGTGGTAGACTATGAGTTAATTATTTTATGGACGTTGTAAAATGCTCTTAATTATAAAATTAGCGAGGTCTCTTGAGCCTGTATAATATCAATCAATCAATAATGTTGATCTCGTGATTCTTGCTTCCTTCCTTTCCTTCCCTTGTAGTTTTTGCATAACCTTGACCTTCAAGTTTCTCTCTGTGTTTGTTGATTGGGCTGACTAGCTAGTTACTACTAGTTTGTTTCACATGATTTCATCTGGTTGGTTGTGGAGAGGAAATATGCTCAATTCACTAATTTGAGTTTGAAAAATGCAAATATTGGATTTATTCCTTCCAAATTAATATTAGGGTACAAAACTCGAACATGGAATCAATAAATAAATAAACAAATGTTGTATACATTATAGGCATAGTGGAAGATTATCTGGAGTAAGCATTAGTCTTGTATCAAACTTCAGGACCGGATGCAAACAAGCTGACAAGGCCTCGAAATACTTGCGCTGATAGTTGGTGTGCTTGAAAGAGCTCACCGTCCAAATTCCACACGCTCTCGTTGCCGGAAGAAGTAAATGTAAACGCAGTGATCTGCAGTGCACCCAAGAGATATGAAACAATTAAAGGCAATATGAGTTTTGTCAAGACAAGAGAGATGAACACATGATGAGAAACACTTACCTTGTGATGTTCGACGAATTTGAAATCAAAGGGGTTTCCTCCTTTCCTTGCAAGCTGGGTAAGATGCCTGCGTGTATCAATTAATCATATGCATAAGCAACTTTTTATGGTCTTCATGGATAAAGCAGTGAAAAACTATCAACCTATGATACTGGATGCCAATCAGCAATAAAATCTTAAGAACTTTGCATCAAAACCTCTCTTTAAGCAACTCACAACTCGTCAATATGACTTGAAGGCACAAGAAGTAAAGATAAATCCTTAAGCTGGCGAAGGGAGTTATAGAAGCATAAATCCTTAGGAACTTGGCATCGAAAACCTCTATAAGAAACTCCTAACTCGTTGGCATTGCAAGCACAACAAACTCAAATTTTTCTATGTGCACTACATAGAAAAACACTTGAGAATTTTCAAAAGAAACAGATGATTTTGGACTACCATGTTACTTAGGATGTAAGCCTTTCAAACTTATCATAAAAAATCCTTTTGCCATCAAGATCTTGGATAGGTCATCAAAAGATTGCTGCAGCACCCTAACAGTTTATAGCCCAATTATTTTAAATTTATATGTGGGAAACTATGTCAGGGGAGAAGACATAAAGGTGCATTGAGATAAGGGCCAGATATTATTACCATAAATAGAGAGCATGAGAGCAGTCTTTGATTAATATGAGATGCATCAAACCATCTGAAAGGTGTGCATCAACCACCAAACCATCAGGTGCTCTATCATTTCTACAAGCAATTACTGCAGCACCAATGCTAAGAAAACTTCCCTTGGACCTGGACCATTTGGTTTCTCCTGGATGTGAGCAAGGTGTGGTGGTGTTACAGACTTCGCAGTTAATACGGCATACGACCTTTTCAGATTTCTTTGGGCTCCAAAATGGTCGCTTGCGACCCCCCAAATTTCCTCTTTCAGGAATTGATTTTGCTTCTTCTGATTTGACTTCTAAATATGCTATTTCTGCCTGATATGACCTGAATGATGCAACATATATAAATTAGCTACTACAAATTTGAGCACATCTGAAAAAGTGAAGTAAAGGATCATTATCTAGTCACAATTCATTGGTAGCTAATGAAAATAATCTGCATGCATGGTGAATGTATAACCAATAACGAATCACAGACCATGTTTATGATTTGAACCCAACAATTATTACTTTAGCGACTTACTTGTGCTTCAAAAACACCCTTGTTCCTGCATAATCATATCGTTTAGGGCCCATCCAGCGGTATTTTTCACTCTCAGTAATGACATCTCCATAAAATCCATACCTACAAATATTGAACATATGAATTTTAGAGAACATTGCTGATGAGAAATTCAAAATGAGAACCAGATTAGATAATTTTCCATTTCATCACCAGTCATTTATTTAGACATTGTAATGAAAAACTACCCGGCAAAAGACGCTGCATAGCGCACAAAAGGTTCAACCTTCGATGTAGATTTTATTTTCCACCTTACAACTTGGGCTACATCAAGGCACACCCTTTTTCCAAGGACAATGTGAAATGTAGATGTTATAGGATCTCGAGTCCCAGTTGTGCTGACAAAAAAATAAGTGAGCACCTTACATTAGGCCAAAGAGAACAATATATGAGTAGGGTATGGTAAAATGGTCAATTTCTGTTCAAGTTTAACATCAACTTGGACAACATTTTTGGTAGCCGTAAAAATGCAGAGAAGTACCACATCACAATGGCATCAGTTGAGCCAGCAGGAATAATTCCAAATCTAAAATGCTCATTAGGGAGGGAAAACTCAGAATCTTGATCTGTTGTGTTTTGAAAAGAAGAAAAAAATTATTCAAGTAATAAGCATTGGTAAATATAAACACAATATACTATGATAAAGTAATATCATGGTTTGTCTAAAACAAAATAAATCAACAAACAGGAGAAGAAATATCTTCAATTCCTGTGATTTTCTACCTCCAGTGATATGTATGAAAACAACCTGTTACAAATATAAATCAAATTGAAACCTGACTTGTATGGAAATAAATTATTATGGTACATACTGATATTTGGGACTCCAAAGCTATCATAACTTGTACTTGGGAGGAGAGGAGACTGCTGCTCATTGTTCTGAGAAGAAGTTCCAATAACTGTTGCATTTGGATCACGAACACAGAAATTGTCATCACATGTAGCAGATTGAAGAAAACCCGAAGGAGTTGGTGGGTATGGAGCTTTATGCCTTGATAAAAGAAATCCATTAAGAATTTCATTGAAAAAACCATCACCACCCTGGAACCGAATCAATTAGCAAGTAATCAGTAATTAGGAACAAGATGCAAAAAGTTCAAAAATCTTTAAAAGGGAAAATGTGATACGTTAACATGTATTAACATTTTATGTAATACAGTATAAAGCTCAATGAACAATCAATTCCCTAAATCTTTTTATGTTACAGAGATTAAAGTCAGTCTAGGGAAGTTATAACTTACAACAGCTATAACTCCGTCATATGAAATAAGTTCCTTGATGCCTATAGATGCCATCACATCAAATGCGTGTCCTGCCCTTTGGGTCACAATCACCTGATAAAGGGATGGAAAACAATATTTAAGAAGGATCACTTAGCGCATTAAATATAATTGCATGTGATCTAGTGGTATCACTTCAATGGAATTTTATAATCTAGGATTAGAGCAATCTAGAACTCTACCTTTGTTTTCACTTTAGCCCGGGAGAATATAGAAGCCACAGAATCCCAAGTTTTGCAGCCATTTCCCTTCCCACTCCTTGGATGAACAAAAACCTAGTCAATCAGAAAAAAAAAAATTCTGGAAAAGAATTATAATACCACTTTATGTCAATTTTGATCAGCCAACTAAAGAATTCAAGATTCAAACATGAACAATGATATAGTGATAAAAAAAGACTACCAAACATACCAGGAGATTCTTTGGTCTCCCCTGTTCTAGGGCCAGAGAAGCATTAATTTGATTAACCCACATCTGACATGTTTGGAGATCCTTATGACCGAATGTATATGCAACCAGGACCCGAAGTGAAGGGAGAGTCTTTGACCTCTGGAAACCGTGCACTGTAAAGCGGTAAATCTGCATGTATGTAAACACAAAAACACATCATTATCTTATGAGGGAGTGAAAGCACACAACCAAGAACAGGAATTGAACGAACCTCAAAGTCGTGACCCGAAAGGCATTTTCTAGCATTTGAAATGTTTGATCCATGAATCAAACCATAGTCGATCAACTCAACAGCATACACATCAGAAAATTTGATCTCGGTTGCAACCTTTGATTTGATGCCCAAACAAGTTGAGTCATCCTGATATATTAGACATAGAGAAAAAAATTCAAATGTTCATACTTCAACCTTATTACCAACTCATCATTTAACAATTATAAATGCTTTTTCGACCTATGATGCAGTATCCCAAATAAAGTTAAAAACAAAAGTGATCATAAACTACTATTTCAATGCAAAATGATCATAAACTACTATCAGACATAAAAAAAATATTCATAAACTACTATCAGAAATAAAAATATAAATAAATAAACAATTCAATCTGATCTGATATACACAATTAAGAACATATTTCAATCTAGAGTTGATAAAACGAACCTTAAGTATCAAAAAAATCATTTTTAAGATAAAAGCAGAGAAGAGAAAGTAAAATTACATTATCCAGTGGCTCAACCAATTTCCAAGACAACCCATCTGAGTTGAAGGTAAGAGCGACTTCCCCAACGTGGTCCAAGGAAAGGGTGCAGCTCAAAGACGAGGCTTGGCCATCGAACTGTGCCGGTGGGAGAGATTGCTCTGTTTGCATACAACCATCTACATCTCGTTCCATTCACGAGGTTTGATAATAATTAAAGATGATATTGAAGGCCAAGAAACTGAAGATTTTTTCAGATGGAATTCAAAAAACCGGTGATCGGGTTATGGGCTTTGGAGGAAATGCGTGAAAGTCGCTTGTTTTTCTTCTCTTCAATCCGAGTTCCCCCGGCGAGGTGGGATTGGCGCTTTTATTGACCAAAAGTAGCCAGAGATATTTTAAGTTTGACCCAAAAATAAAAGCCAGAGATCTAACATATTTAATGTTCTTCTAGTTTTTCGGTTTTTTTTTTTTTTTTTTGTTGCCAATTTTCTTTCTGGTTTGATGCCAAAAATCTAGTCATATAAAATTAAGCTCATGAAAAGAAATCAAATAATAAAAGGTTTTTAAAATTGGAATTGCAAGTTGTACGGTAGGAGGTGAGGTCAATGAGATAATCAAATAGTTGACCTTCATAGAAACGACATGTCGTTATTTACAAAGAAAGGAGAGATCGTAGTCTGTTTAGGTATGACCCGCTAAGACTCCTTCAATAGAAAAACAGCCACAAAGTCCTCTGATATAAAAGTCTCCTCACAAGTTCAACAAAAGTTAATCAAAAGATGTTATCATTTTGACGATAAGTTGAACCTCTCATCCAAGATTACACAGTTCAAAAAAATATAATTCATTCTCTACAAAAACTGTGTGGTGGAGAAAAGCATTTCAATGAAGACAGACAGTTGCTTTGTCAGGGCACCACGGTGTAAACCTTTACATCATCCATTTCCGGGCTTCTTACTGAGTACTGAAACGTCCATCCATGGCAAGCACCAGCATGCACGCCCTTCTTATTGATGGCAAACACAGCTCCTACAAAATCAGGGAATTTTCTCGCAATTCGTGATATTGCATCCTTCGCGGCAAGATTAGGTTCCATCCCCAATCTCATACTCTCCACAACTTGATAACTGCAGTTCAATCATTTAAAGTACATAGCTAGATTCATTAAACGGAAGTGACGGACTCAATAGAGGTGCATCAACATAAGTTTGACAAGGAATCTATTTCAATCATGGCCGCCAGCCAGAAGAAAATTTGGGACTAAATGCACAAGGGAAAGTACAAAACAAAGCCTCCTTAAACATACACAACACATTCATTATATCAGGTGAATGAACCTACATAGGAACTACCCAAGTAGTTTTCAATCCAAGTAAACCAGAACTGAAAATGTGATGGTTCAGGTTGGCTTGCTATGTTCATAACTCAAAGCCTCCGTGCCAGCTTACAATGCTTAACAAGCCTCCTACAGGTATGTTTTGTTTAAGAAGAGTATTTACTTTATGTTTATGACAAATTATGAGACTGGATTGACTTCAACCTGTTCTACAGATTAGAGTTTCACCCTGACCTCATAATGATTAACGCTATGAGAATATGCAAGTCTATAGCCAATGATTCATCAATACCTTAAAGGAAAAATTCTGAACATAAATAATTGTGGATTTCATTAGGAGGAAAGCCTAATCATCTAAAATACTAGGATTTGCTGACCCAAATTGACATCCTTTAGCAATATTCCAATGCTTCAGCCATCAAAGGAATGTTTGCTCCATAAGAAAAGAACCCAACTAGGACCAGGACCAAAAATAACCAAAAATTTATTAAAATATATTTTTTCCATTACCATGGAAGGAAACGCATCATGATATCACCATCTCCAGTTGCACCACAAGCACCAACTTCGTCGTCAGCATATGCAGAAGATCCTGCAATTGGTCCATCACCAACCCTGCAGTCAAGAGAGCAATGCCTCTGGTGAATTGAAACTACGGATGGAGTGATAAATTTCTCATTTCATCATTATTTGATTATTTTTTATGGCATTAATTCTTTCATAATTAATAGCAACAAATAGAGATGGATGAGAAGCTAACCCAATTTTGTCAAAAAGCTTTATGACTTTGTTTGTACAGTATTTTACAGAAGCAGAACCAAATTTCGCAAATAAGTACAAACGGTACTAAAAAATAAATTTTTTATTAGAAAAGAACAGGGATTCAGATAAGCAAAAACTGAGTTTTAACTTTTACCAATAAGACTAGTATCAACTAGTAGTATGCCTCAGTACAACTTACCTCCCTGGGATCTTAAATGTGGCTCCATTTGTTGAGGTACCAACAGCAATGTTCCCCATCTAGACCAAGAAAAAGATGGTAATTAGTGAAATCAAGGCATTTAAAGGAACCTTGCTAAGGTTATCAACTTACTTTATCAAAAACTGCCATTGATATGGTGTCATGGTTGTGACGACCAACATGAGATGATCTTGATTTAATATTTTCCATCAGAGTGGTTTTGGAACATGTCCCATGAGAAGAGCCCAGGAAGTGCTTTGCATGATAAGGGCCACAACTATCTACAGGTACAACATCTTTCCAAAAATTAGGCTGGCAGTGGTTTTCTTTCCATTTGATCCACTTCTCCATAGACTCTGATGAACTAAGGTTTGTCGGACCTGGAAGACCCATAGAAATAGCAAATGCTGAGGCTTGCTCTCCGACAAGCAAAGTGTGTTCGGTATACTGCATCACCAGCCTAGCAGCTTTGATTCCATCCTTTATATACCTCATGGCAGCAACAGCTCCAACCTCCATTGTCACCTATGCATGTCCTTATCAAACTCATAATAGATAGTTATTTTTTGAGCAAGCAATAGAAAATGGTGTAGTAACAAGAAAAATAATTGCGACAGAAGGAAAATGCAAATATTACTTACCCCATCCATGACCAGAGCATCGATTGTAGTTTCTCCGTTCTCATCTGGACTCCCACCAGGCCCAACTGCCCCAATAATATCACATATTATAATTTCTTATAGTAATTATCAATCCCATTAACATGCTTAGCACTATTCCATTTGAGATCACAAAATCAGTTACACAATTGAAGAGAAGGTTTTAGTATGCTAAGAAAACAAAACTTACTTATGTTAGGTTATGATTTCATTCTTCAAGAACTCAATTGATAGACAAATTCTAATATCATTTGAAGCTCCATTTTCATACGAAGTGACATTGAAATAAGCTACATGCTAGTATTGTAGTCAGTGAGAAATTATTCAGCCTGGTTTTCCGATCACATCCAAGATAATAACAATTAAACCGGGGTTGGTAACTCATTAATTAGTAGCTAACATGAACTTCACAATCAAGTAGAGTGGCAACAACTTCTCTGTCACCTTCATCTTCTATATCATGAGTTTTAGACAGACACAAACAATTCTCTCTCTCCCTCCCTCCCTCTATAATGCTAACGCACATAAATAATTTACCCAATCAAGCAGATAAAGTATAAAAAATCAGCACTTACAACTTAATACTGAAAAGAATCAAATATTACAGACGAGCAAAGAAGGAAAGCACAAATTCCTAATAACAGTTTTCTTCCATGAACATAACTCAACCAAATCCAAGAATTCAGGCACCCACCTGTACCATCACATCTGAGTTCCTCGCAAGCTGAACAACCCTCAACAACGGCATCCACCGCAGAGAACCCATTATCAACAACCCTCCAAGCTGCTCTCACAGCCTCTAAGAATGGCCATGTGCTCACCACCACGGGGTATTGCCCGGAATTCGAAGCTTCGTGTCCCATGACCTAATAACCCATTCAAAATTTGATCTTCAATGAATAATTCAATCCAATCATGTGTGTAATGAAAGAACCAAAATAGAAGTGTTTGATTTCTGAGAAAATGCAATCTTGGACTTTTCCTCTGTTTTCTTAGCAATGAGATATGAAATAATCGAACTGGGTTAATAAGAAAAACTTAAAAGCAGATGTCTTTGACTTTTCCTCTGTTTTCTTAGCAAACAAACAAGGAGAAATTGCAAAAGATAGTGTGATCAAATCAAATATGATTGAATTACCAGGAAGAGTAATGAAAATGTAAGGAGAAAGATAGATGCAGAGTTCAGATGGGTGGCAGCCATGGAGTGTGGCAGCAGAGAGTGAAGGTCTTTCATCTTTCAAAAGCTCAGCTGCTGCTCTGTTATCTGAGCTGGGCCTTCTTCAGGAAGAAGAACGAGTTTTGACTTGCTGTTGATTCGGCTTGCCCACTTGAAGGTGGGTCAACTCAATTATGACTCGCTCAGTTAAATGTGCTTCGAGTGAGAATTATTTGGGCTTGGGCCATCTTTCAAACCCAAATAGATATTTTTGGGGTCTTTTTAAACACCCTTGTGTATAAACCCATTCGAATTGGGAAACCTCTACTTCCAATAAAAAATAGATATAATTATGTGAATCAGATTGTGATAGAAAGTTTGCTATTTCTTGAGTAGGTTTCCTAATTCTTCTTCTTCATTCAATTTTTTTTTTTTCCTTGTGTTGAAAGGTTTCCTGATTCGAATGGGTTTGTGTTGAAACATATAAATTTAACAAATACTTTGAACTCCTCACAGTTTTCCTTGTGCTGACAATTTGTAAATTTATTGCATGCATGCAGGTTTTTGAATATTAGCTATGGAATTTTCCGAAGATTTACTTCAATATGTTTTCTCATGGTTACCAGCAAAGCCTATTTATAGATTCAAATGTGTCTGCAAATCTTTTTCTGAATTCTCAACAAACAAGTTATTTGCGTGGACCCAAGCTCGTAACTTGCGTGTCAAGGATGACTCAGGGTTCTTTATTCAACCCAGTATCTCCAACGGGTCCAAGCATCGTGACAAAGTAGAATATCACTCACTACCTGGTGAACAACTCTTCTCAGGTGTGCCCCAAAAATCTCTTCAGTTTCTCGAAAACACCGGATCAAAGGTCTTGGCATCAAGTAATGGCTTGATACTTTGTCAAAACACCAAAACCCGAGATGATCATAACTTATTTCTTTGCAATCCCACAACACAAACTTGGCTAACCATTCCAACCCCACAATATTTAGGAGAAGTAAATCGGCCCAAAGGAGTTGTGCTTGAGTGCAACATTAACAATCCAATTTCAGACCCTGATCATCAAGACTAAATGTTACTAATCATTCAGCCACCAAGAGATTGGTTACCCTATTATGAGTGCAAAATTTACTCGCCAAAAGAGGGCACATGGAAGGAAAAAAAAAGTTCATGGATTCGGTCCTAGAGAACTTCATCTTGATATGCCTGTTTATCACAATGGTGCTGTCCATTTTGTTTCAGATTGTAGTGATCCTTCGAGGCGCAGAGGAAGTGTATACTATTGGCCATATATTGTGGCATATGATATTAACAATGATACCACAAGAAAACTAAGACTGCCTAATGATGCAAGGAAGGGGTCGAATGATACTTTACACAAATCCAATTTGGGGATTTTCAAGTGGGGAAGTAGGAAAAGTTCATCTGAGTCAATCTGTTTGGTAAGGCTGAAGAAGTTTGTGTTCACTGCATGGGTTTTGAGAGACTACGATTCGGATTATGAAAATTAGGGTTAGAGCAATGGGGTTGATGGAGCCTAACCCTAATTATATTGCAGGGTTTACAGTCATGAATGGGAAGACTTGCTATTTGCAACTAGAAAGAAAGTCTATAGTTATAATATGATGGGTCGAAGTCAACAGATTGAACAAGTTTGTGAGCATCAGTGTCAATATGGTAATTCGAAGGTTTGTTTCACCTCCTATTCTAACACCCTTCATCCACTTGGAATTGGTGCTGCAACATTGCCCGACATCTACAAAGATTTCCCATGATTATTGTTTCTTTGTTTGTTGTAGTGTTTTTTTAAAGGATGGGGTTATGAGATTTTTTTTTCTTTGTGGAAGGGATATTCTATTGTTAAATTCCATAGATTTAATGGTCTGTTTGTTCTCTTTCTTTTTTTTTTTTTTTTTTTTTTTTACATTTTAAATAATCAAATTGCTTTGATTTTATTTCTTCATCAAATACAATATTGGTGATTGATGATATTATCAAAAGATCTAACGGGGATAGAAACGTAATTTTATCGTCTATTTTGATCAAAGAAGAAAAGGCGCGGTTGTGGGTGTTGCCACTAACCGTCCAAACTGCCACTTTCCTGATAGTGGCATAAAAGTTCCAGTGTTTCTCATTTACAATTAGAGGATCAATTAACAAGGAGATCATTAAATCAGGCTCCTCTAATTTCATCATCTTTGAGGCTTGACGGTCCCACTCAATCCTAATCCTAATAAAGTTGATCATCTAACGGCTGACTTTAATTCATTTGTAACACTAGCATCCATGAGATGAGCCATGCAAACCCAAGTACATAGCTGCACATCAAAAACTCAAATTCAAAATATCCTTCTCAATAATTTCATTTTTGCAAGAAACCCAAATGAATTTTCGTAAGAAAATCGATGGAAAAGTATATGTTCTGGAGAATTTAGAGTGAAGAAAATTACTGATCAGACTTTGTTCAAAAATGGAGAGGCCAAATGCAAACGTTAAGAAAGGGCCATGGACTGCTGAAGAAGATGAGGTACTGATAAGTCATGTGAAGAAATGTGGTCCAAGAGATTGGAGCTCCATTCGATCCAAGGGCCTTTTGCCACGAACTGGAAAATCATGTCGTCTCAGATGGATTAACAAGCTTAGACCCAACTTGAAGACGTAAGCCCTCATAATTTATATTAGCAAACACTAATTGTTTATTTATGCGTTTACATGCAACACGCAGTTTTGGTTTTTATTTTATTTTAGCATGTTTTCTTTGTTGGTGGGTTTTGGACAATTTTTGTTGTTGTGTTTCTGTAACGTTCCTGCTTAATATTGATGCTAACGATACGAAAAATGTGAACTTTACTACAAAGTGGAAGCAAGTTTTCAGCAGAGGAAGAGAGGATGGTGATACAACTGCAAGCACAATTCGGGAACAAGTGGGCGAAAATCGCAACATATTTGCCAGGGAGAACAGATAATGATGTGAAAAATTTCTGGAGCACGAGACGGAAGCGGTTCGAGAGGATTTTGCAGAAATCAACATCACTACAGTCCCAGAACAACAAAGGGAAGAGCCCTCTTGTCCATCATGAATTACCAGAGGTTAAGGTTGCAATTAATGTTGTCAAACTTTCTAGACAGAATGTTTATCGAGTGTGTACCATTTACAATTTTTTGATTTTCAGGTTCCTCCTGATCCATGCAGTTCTGCTATTGAGGAGGTCACATCATGCTTCAACAATGAAACCCACAATTGCTTTTCAAATTCTCAAAAGTTCAGAATGGTGCCCCTGCCAGATTTGGTAAAACCATACCTGCTAAATGTGGAAGCAGAGCAGCCAATACTTGAGGCCACGCCCCTTAATATGATCTTGCCGATTGATTCCCCACCACACTACTCTCTGTCTCAGCTCCCTCAGCCCCAACTGGACCTTCCATTTTTGTCAGAATGCAAGGAACTTGACCAAGACCCTATGGCTCCCGACTTGTTGGACATGTTTGGGCAGGAGGTTACTGAATGTGAAATTGGCCAGAAGTTCTTTAAGGAGAATGCTGTAAGTACAAAGCTAGGAGAAGTAAAAGACCTTTCGATCCCCAACTTTGTTTTCGATGATTTCCCACCGGAGATGCTTGATTATCTTGAAACACTTACGAGCTCGTCGGAGTTATAAGTTCTTGGGAGCTTGTCTTGTGTAACTACTATTTGGTATGTTGGTGACTTTGCTTTAAGAAAGGGAACTATTGCTTAATTACTGAGACACAAGTACCCAACAGACATGCAGATCCTTTTTCTTCAATAAATATATTTTTTTTTAATTGTTGAATATCCAAAAAAGTTACTTCTTTGTACAATGTGCTAGTCGAATATAGACCTAGTCTATACTGCCAGTTAAAACCAGCTTAAACTCAGTATAAACTGATATTATTAAGAAATTAACATACTCCAATGGTGATGCACTAACACCTCCTAAAGTAAAAAATAATGCAAAAACCAATCACAAGTCCAATTTGTATTAAATCCAAGCTTTTAACAGCTGCACACTAAGCACACAATAGCTTCTTCTCCCCTAGCAAGCAATTCATGGTTGACCGTATTCCAAATAGAAATAAAGTTTGAACCTTCTCAGGATTGGAAAAGATCATAACATCTTTGTAATCGTCATCAACCAGATCTGATTTCATTCTGGAAACATTAACAGTTGGGACTGTCCAACTCAATTATCCCCTGCTGCATGAGGAAATAAGCAATTTGTGTCATCTCCAGATTGTTTCGTTTGCATCTGTGAAAATGGCATTGTGATGTCCCATGAGGCACTGGACAACCTCAATAGCGCCGAAGTCAATGGGCACGCCATCATCCAAGGGAATGGAATCATCTACAGCATCGTCTTCATCTGAATCCACAATAAAGATGTAAAGCAAAGGAACAAAGAATTAAAAAAAAAAAAAAGAATACCTTCTGTCAAAAAACCAACAATATAAAACCTATTTGTTTCCGATAATTTGTCTAACACAGGAATAATTCGCTAATGAAAAAACAAATAGTGCTATTTTCTTTCTTTCTACAATTCAGTTCTTCTTCAAACAATCAGCCCATGTATTTTGACCTACTGATGATTTACACATTCATATGGTTAGAGGGAGTAATAGAAAACTTTATATGTAACTTTAGCTTTAGGCTTTTCTTTTTTCAATGAAACTTTGGCATTGTTGAACTTCAACTAAAAAGAACGAATAAAGATGACTATTTTCATCAGTCAAATGTAAAAACAACAAAGATCTCACTGTTCCATTTCTTCACCTTTTTTTCTCTCGCATATAACATTTGAAAAAGTGTAGTTAAAAGACGTCAAAGGCATCAAATGTCAGCATAAGTATATTGAGATTCATTCCAATGTATTTAGTTCTAATCCTACAAGTGTTATAAGTATGCATTATACATAAACTGCTCCTATTCGAAACAATATACATTGCAATATTTCTATCATCTCTGCATTTGAATGGAGTCCAATTGAATCTTGTATTTATGAGAATGAACCACTCACCAGAAAGCATATCCCAAGCACTATAAGTTGGCTCTGGATCCAAGTTCTTCTTGGAAGGACCTTTTGATGGTTCACTCCAATATTTCCTATATAGGTCTGGTGTCCTGCCCTTCTGCCAAATTAGAACAGGGGCCATCTCCATTGCAAGGCTTTGTGTGTCCATCTATATAAAGTTATCAACTATTTAGCATGCTTATCAAATATCCGGCTATGAATAACCAATCCATGTCTATAACAGAGAGAGAGAGAGAGAGAGAGAGAGAGAGAGAGTTTCCTGCCTTGTTAAGAACCGACTTCTGGCTTACGCGGAGCAGTAGTGCAGTAATAAATTCTAGGGTCGTGTAGTTTACAGTTGGAAGCCTCCTCAGCATGTTTCTCATCGCATGTATGCTGGAACGAGCACCTTTGATCTCATTATAAAGCTCAAATGTGGTTAGTGGCTCGGGAAGGGTAGCTAGGTAACATTTGATTAGAGCTGCTACGTCAATTGGATTTATTCCCTCTGGTAATGATGCATTTGAATCTGATATATGCAATATTACAACATTAGATTAATGTTGTCCAAATTGAACAACTCAGAAAACTTTGTTCAAAAGACAGAAATAAAAAGAAAACACAAACACACACAGATATGTCAGATACCTTGGTTGTACAGTGAAACCAATTGTTGAATGACTTTTTTATCTCCCTCCCCTTTAAATAGATATGGTGTGTTTAGTCCTAGAAGCCACAAACAATCAAGAACAAGTTAATAATTCCTGAAATAAATGTATACAGATCAGAGAAGTGTAGGTTCTTAGATTGCAGTACCTGATAATATGAGATAATCTGCACATTTGACCAAAATATGAGGAATGGGCCTGCTAGATTGTTGCCGTTGCACAGTAACTTCAATTGGAACTCCAAAAACTGAAAATAAACGTTAAATTAGCGCAAATGAAAATTAAACTTACAATCACTATCCATTCCAGGATTAAAAGCGACCACCATCCTAGTATACAAAGCTTGATCATTAACGCAAAAACCATACGGAGATGTAGAGGATCCACATTTTCACCATTCTTCAAAAAATGGGAACTAATGAAGTTTATGATTATACAAAATCCACCTTACAGCTATGCATATGTATAAAGTCTAGAAGGAACCCTGTGTGACTTACCATCAGTGCTTGCAACACCCTGAAAATGAAAAAACAAGAATAAGAATTTTTAAATGTCTATAGAAAAAGAAGAAAAGAAAGGTAACAATTTTCTCAAAATTACATACCTTCTGCCATCTTTCAATGTCACTCAAAATAGTTTTGCTCTTTTGGGCAGTCTTCTTTGCCACCTGAAAGAAAAGTCACCATTTCAAGTGTTTCAGTTATCATCTCAACTTCAGAATCATGCCTATTTTATGGATGATGCAAGTTCATATTGTCAAGCTCTAGACAAAATCCAAATCAGCATTTACAGAAGTACGAATTTATTGTCAAAACCATTCAACGTTAGCATGAGATGTAGGTTTTAACTTTCATAATAACTGGAAATCTTTACAAGCCTTAAGTTGGATATGAATCACTTTCACCTATTAAAGTTCTAGGAAATCTACCTCTTCAACTTTTATCTTCCCAACAGAAACCTTGTCTTTTGTCTCTAATAAGCCCTTCCTAAACAATGTCCCGGTCGTAGCAGCAGCAGTTATAAGGCGTTCCTGGACAGCATGTCTTGTCGATGGTTCTTGAAGAAGCGCCCACCGACTTTTGAACATTGACCCTACACGTTCTGCCATATCAGTTACATTAACTTTTGCATCCTTAGTGACCTCTTCAACAAATGTTCCAGCAGATTGTCCAGCTTCTTTAAGCTTCACCCCTTCATTAAGACTTAGCTATAGTTAAACAACACTTAAAAAAAAAAAGGAGTAAACAAGAGAAACTGTGTAATCAAAAGGTACCTGAGGTAGAAAAGAAACCACTAGCCTTCTCTTGCCACCGGGGTGACGTTGCAGAAGGCATTGAAGCAGTTGAACTAACCAGAATTAAATTAGCCTGTTTTAAAGGAAAGGCAGTATAAAAAATGTCAAAGAATGCTGAAAACTACTAGTTTAAGGCTGAAAACTACTAGTTTGTGGAGGTTCTACTAATTTAAGGAAAAAAATTTACAATAACCTCAGCATGTTTTCTCACTTTGGTTACAAAAAGACTAAGGAAAAAGGAACCAGCTTTGGATGCTAAGGAAATGAAAGAAGATCAAACCCCCTCCCAAAAAACAACAATCAAGGTCTTTCTCTTCTTGTTACTAAAAAGTAAAAAATTTAAGCTCAACTAAGCCAATCAGCTTCAATCAATTATATTTCATTGTCACCGGATAAAGATTTAGGTCCTCTTTCTTTTGGTAAATAGATTTAATTCCTCTTTCAACAACAGTCCAATTCTCAAACCCTACTTCCTTTTGGGTACAAATACAAATAGCCCAAATCAATATCAATCGCAGCCTGATCAAACATGGAACTAGACAAAAAAAGAAACGAACAGTACTACTACCGTAATACTTGAAGAAAAGTTAGTTTCCAATATTCAAAAACAAACGAAACCCTAATTTTAAACTAATAACGAATTCATAAAAAAAGATTACCTCTCTTGGGATTGCTGATCAAGGAAGCTGGAAGCGAAAGGCAAAACAAGCTGAAACGTGAAAATTGAAATTGAAAAATAAAAATCCCTTTTTTTTATAAAGAGATACACAGAGAGAGAGAGAGAGAGAGAGAGAGAGAGAAAGTCATCAAATTTAGGAAATTCAAAATAAGGCGCTTCTCTGCGATTGGCTGGGCTGTCAGTCGAGTAAACCCACCAATAGTGTCCCGCCACGTTGGCGCTCAAACGCGGACCAGGATTCTGGAGGGTACTTCAACTGAATATAACCGTTGTGTGTGTAGACTGAGATTAACATTTTTTTTTTGTTTATAGTAGACTGCAGTGTCCCTATCTTTGTTTTATTTTTATTTTTATTTTCATGAAACGGTTGTTGCCTATTTTGAAGGTCCCACGTTTTGACATTTTGTGTTTTATTGGGTCTCCTACTTGCAAATATAAAATCAAAGGAACCAAATCTATTAATATTATCAAGTCGTGATTGAATGTGTTATCTTATGGATGTGACATAAATTTACAAAATTCAACTACGCGGTCAGCCAAAAAAAAGATAATATTACTGTCTGTCAACTATGTAACAGGCACGAGGAACTTGATTAAGAGTATTTACTTCTTACACTTGAGGTTCTAAGGTTCGATTATCATTTCACTTAATATCGCTTGTGTATAAATAAATAAACTATGTAATTTATAGTTTGCTCACTGTTTTTGCATTGGTTGTATTTTATTGTTTATATTTATTGCTTTTTTATTTACAAGAGCCCTCCTTTGGAGCAGTGTTCTTCATGTGTAATCTTGTAATATGAATGGATCTACTCTGTTTTATAATTTTTTTTAAAAACTATGTAATACATAAAAAATTTATTTATTTAATTGGAGACTATGAATGTACTTTATTTACCTTGATGAATTATGATGAAAATGTTTTGATATTATTATAGTTTGAAAATGTGTCATGTCTCAAAAGGTAAGGGGCCAGAGATAGCCCAATAGATCCAAATAACTGAAAGAGGAGCCCAACATCAAAATGACATTCGAACCTCAAAACGAACACAGAAAGTGCCTTACTTCTATATCTATACATATCCTATTGTAATGTGAATTTTGTATCATTACAATTCACAATACAACCGCATCAAGGCGCTTCTATCTTAGCGTCCTTGCTAAAATCCCCCACAATTCTCCTCCAAAACCAGTGCTCCACCCACACCATCTCCATCTTCTCAATAGGCACGTTCTTCGTCTCTGGCAAAAACAAGTAGACGAACACGGTCATCACCATCACCCAACCCCCAAAAAAGAAGAAAATCCCGGACTTGAAGTGGCAAAGCATTGCTAGAAAAGTTTGAGCAACAATGAAAGTGAACAAAAAATTCACAACCACATTGATGCTTTGCCCGGCTGATCGAATTTCCAACGGGAAAATCTCACTAGGCACCAGCCATCCAAGAGGCCCCCATGACCACCCAAATCCTGCTACATATATGCATATCAAAACCAGCACTAAATATGCATACCCTTTGCTCACTCCACCATGATCACCAAGCTGAGCTGCCATCACACCCCCAACCATAATTTGTGACACCAACATTTGAATTCCCCCTACCATGAACAAAGCTCTTCTCCCAAAGTTGTCCACTATGAGCATAGATATGAAGGTTGAGATTGTACCAACTACGCCGGTCATGACAGCAGACAAAAGCGATGCGCTTTCTCCCAAACCAATTGTTCGAAAAAGAATCGGGGCATAAAAGGCTATGACATTGATCCCTGTCACTTGCTGGAAAAATGGTATGGCTATTGCCATGACAAGTTGAGGCCTATACTTTCTCTCTAAGATTTTCTTGAAAGGGTGTTTGATAGTTTTCGATACGTTGTTTGCTTTGATGAGATCATCAAGCTCTGCTTCTACATCATCAACGCCTCTGATGCGCTGTAACATTTGCTTGGCCCTTTGGTGGTCTATGCTGCGCTGAATGAGACTGTTTGGTGTTTCAGGAAGGAAAAATGCACCAAGTGTTAGCATTGAGGCAGGGACTGCAGCCATGGCTAGGGAGATTCGCCAACCCCAACCGGCTTTGATCTTTTCAGTGCCGTAGTTGATGAGGTTAGCTGACAGAGCACCAATGCCAACACTAAATTGGAAGCCATTGTTAATTGCTCCTCTGTGTTTTGCTGGTGCCATTTCCGAAAGATACAAAGGAACAGCCTGCACAAAACAAATAGATTATGCAACAAAGTAACAAGAAAAAACCTGCATTTGGTTTAGGGGCAAAAAATACTACCTGATTAGCAAAACCAACACCAACACCAAGCAAGATGCGACCGAGGATTAGCATGTAGATGTTCAAAGCTGCACCGTTTAAAGCCGAACCGGCAAGAAATGCAGCACCCCCAGCAAGGATGGAAGGCTTGCGGCCATATGCTCTAGTGACCAAACTGGCAAAAAGGGAAGCTAAAAGGCCAGCTATGTAGAGTGAGGATGTGAAGGAGGTCAACAATTCGCTATCGAATTTGCAATAGTTGCTGATTTTCATGTCGGATTTCATCCTGGTGTACACTTCTGGGAAGAACTTTTTGAGAAATGGTTCCATTGATGTCACTCCACCTTCACATATAGCAGTTTACTTGCATAAAGTTCGCTGACTTTAACATTATATAGTTTTGCAAATTTAAATGAACTGATTTGAGTATGAAATTGAGACCTGAAATTCCAATGTCATAGCCAAAAATAACTCCTCCTGTGGCTGCCACCATGCAAGAGAGGAGCACAAATGGTGTCATCTTGCCATTGTATTGCCCTCCTGCACTTGATATTGCCAACCCAACTGCCATGGCTAGCTTCTTCCAAGCTCACCCACAAGAGAGCACAGAGAGAGGGGAAGAGAGAATTCAAAGATGTAACTTGTACAAAGAGAACAGCAAATGTAGAGCAGTCTTACTTGACTGGTTGAGATCAAACAAATCTTTTTGGACTAGTTGCAATCAGAGTCTCTATCAGACACGTCATGTTACAAAACTCAATATTCAAGCAGGACCATTCAACTTACCAATTGTTGGGACAGAAGAGTACCGCTAGGCTACAATAAAAAGTTGAGTGAATTATTGGAATTATTGGAAGTTTGGAACAGAATCTTTTATTTTTCCACATAAATAAAGTAAAATATTAGGGAAGGAAGAAAATACAATAAAAGAATGAAAAAACAGCCATATCCATGCTTGACCAGCAATGTTAGCTTAGAAGCTGCCAAAAACTGATGCTTAAAAAAAACCTGAGCTTTCCTTGGTTATGCCAAGTGTCCTTGATATGGGCAAATTACTAGTCACTTATCATAATGCATGATTATTAGGCATTTAGCATAAACTAAGCCTGTTAGCTTAAATTAAGGTCTAATTCATTGGTTTAAGATATGATTTTTTAATTAGTTTAGTTCATATTCAGACATGCCGCCGAGTAAGGACAAACCGTCATAGCCCTCTCTCATGTGATTTGTTTTTTCAGTAAACTTCTACATATGGTCCCAAATTACATCACGCCAATAACCCTAAAGTGGTACAATCCAATTAACCTCTAACCTTTTTGGTTAGATGGATTAACAATCAATTTACCACATCATTAATTACAGCTTAATTAATCACTATCCCCCCTCACTTATCGCACAAATCTGTTCCAAAACCAATGCTCTCTCCACACCCTATCCATCTTCTCAATAGGAATATTTGCAGTCTCAGGCAACAAGAGGTACACAAAACCAGTCATCACCATAACCCAACCTCCAAAAAAGAAGAAAATCCCAGACTTGAAGTGACAAAGCATGGACAGAAATGATTGAGCAATAACAAAAGTCGACACAAAGTTTACTGCCACTGTAACACTTTGCCCAGCTGATCTTATCTCCAATGGGAAAATCTCACTTGGGATCAGCCACCCTAGTGGGCCCCATGACCAAGCAAACGCAGCTACATACACACACACAAAGATCAGCACCAAATATGCATACCCTTTGTTCATTCCACCAATGTCACCTAGCTCAGCTGCCATTATGCTCCCTACTATAACTTGTGACACAAACATTTGAATTCCCCCTATTGCAAACAGAGTTCTTCTGCCTAGTTTGTCCACCATAAGCATTGATATAAACGTCGCGCCAGTACCCGCAGCGCCGGTGCTCATCACAGCTGACAAGAGTGACATGCTTTCACTTAAACCAAGTGTTCTAAAAAGTATCGGGGCATAAAATGAGAAGACATTGATCCCAGTCACTTGTGTAAAGAATGGCATGGCAATTGCCATAACAAGTTGAGGCCTATATTTTCTTTGCATCAATTTCTTAAAAGGGTGTTTGATGGTTTTTGAATTTTCACTTGCTTTGATGAGATCATCCAGTTCTGCTTGGACATCTTCGCATCCTCGTGTTCGTTGTAGCATTGACTTGGCTTTTTGGTGGTCGTTGGTGCTTTGGATAACGCTGTTGGGTGTTTCTGGCAGGAAAATAGCACCCAAAGTTAGTATTGAAGCTGGGACTGCTGCCAAGGATAGGGAGATTCGCCAGCCAGAGCCGCCTCTGATCTTTTCGGTGCCAAAGTTGATGAGGTTAGCTGATAATACTCCAATGCCAACACATAATTGGAAGCCAATGTTGAAAGCTCCTCTGTGTCTAGGTAGTGCCATTTCTGAGAGATAAAGTGGGACTGACTGCAAGGATATGTTTGATTGTGTGGAACCAAATGTTATAGCACATAATATTATTGAAATGTATATAAAATAAACTATGGAAAGTTTTGTCTGCCATGGCATCCTATGTTTCAAGAATTTTGTTTAAAAATAGCGAGTAATATGTATGGCAACAGTGTGAGAATGTGAAGGTGAAAATGTTTCACATTGGTAAGTTAGAAAACTTTGCAAGGGCTTATAAGGCTACTCCCCTCATTGCCAATTGGTTTTAGGGTGGAACCTCAACTTGGTTTGTCCACATGTGGCCGTTGAGTGTGTGAAAATGTGAAGGTGAAAATGCCATACATTGGAAAGTTAAAAAACCTTCCAAGACATTAGAAGGTGTTGTGCTACTTTCCCCATTGCCAATTGGTTTTGGGGTGGAATCTCAACTTTCTTTGAATAGAACATTACCCTATAAACCAATCTTAAGTATTTTTTTTTAAAAAAAACGAAAAAAAAAAATCAAATATGGAGCATAATACCTGGTTTGCAAAGCCAACCCCAACACCAAGCAAGATGCGACCAGATATTAGCATGACGATATTAGTAGCTGCACCGCCTAGGGCCAAACCAGCAAGGAATAAGGCACCAGCTACAAGGACTGAAGGCTTTCGGCCGAATGCTCTGGTGACTGAAGAGGCAAAGAAGGAAGCTACAAGGCCAGCTATATAGAGTGAGGATGTAAATGTTGTCAAAAGTTGGCTATCAAATTTGCAGTAGTTGCTGGTTTTGGTGTCTTCTTTCATTTTAGTGTACACTTCTGGGAAGAATTTCTTGAGAAATGGCTCCATTGAAGTCACTCCACCTTCATGAATTAATCAGGATTAGTACTTGCATAATAAGTCAATGAATTTTTTATTTTTTATATTTATTTTTGGCAAGTATTACAAGAACTAATTCGATATATATGTGTTACTAGAGAAGCTGACTGACCTGAAATCCCAATATCATAGCCATAAATAATGCCTCCCATGGCAGCAACCATACAAGATATCACCACAAGCAGGGTCATCTTGCCATTATAATGCTCATCTTCGCTTGTTATAATTGCTAACTCAGATGCCATGGCTTCTTTTCTTTCAAGCTAATGCCCAGAAACAAAAAATATAGCGTATAGATTAAGACTATGAACAGAAGTCTTCCTTGACTGCCGTACATCATCATTATCAGTAAGCCTCAGCGTGGAATGTTCAAACCGAAAAATCACTTAATTTTGGACTTCATTGGAGCATAAAAAATATAGTCCAAGAATAATAAAGCAAATTGACATTAAGAAAAACAAAATAGTCCAAGAATTTTGGACTTCATTGGAGCATAAAAAATATAGTCCAAGAATAATAAAGCAAATTGACATTAAGAAAAACAAAATAGTCCAAGAATTTTGGACTTCAGGTGAAATTATAATAACCAAAATGAAAAATTGCTAAAAACTGCAATTATATAGACCACAAGTGTCATGTATTTTTTTTGGCAGCGCAACTGTCATGGCTTTGCTTCTTCCAAGCTCAACCCACAAGAAAGCACAGAGAGAGAGAGAGCAGTCTTTCTTGACTGGTTGAGATCAAACAAATCGTTTTGGACTGGTTGCAAATTGCCAGAGCAGGCCTTGGGGTGGGCGAGAGGGGCCTTGGGCCCTTAATCCAAATTTTTTTATATATATTATATATATACTATTGTTCAATTTATTTTTAAAAAAAACATAAACAACACACGATTAAATTAGGTTTCTTCATTTCCTCTTTTCAGAAGGTTTCTTCGTTTCCCACGCATAAATAGAAACAACTTGTCCTTGAGGAAGGCAATTCCTCTCCTAGTTAGTTTCTCCGTGGAAGAACTCTATTTAATCCTAGTTAGTTTTCCCCATCTCTCTTCAATCCATCCATTATTTTCAATTTCTCTCATCCTTTTTTTCTCATATCATATTGTAACCCTAAGCAGGGGTGGCCCGGAGGGTGTGCAAGTGGTGCCACCGCACAGGGCCCTGATTTTTTAGGGGCTCCGATTTTTTTTATGTGTATAATATATGTTTAACAAATGTTATATATATACCAAGTGAGCAAATTGTTGACACAAAGACGTTCCTAGTTGTGTTGGTTTGCAAGGCCTCAACTTTTATTTAGGGCGCGACTTCAAAACCCGCTTGTGTTAAAGGCTTGTCCGATGTCAACACCAACATTCAATATCCCAGCTAGTTTCACAACCACAAACTGAAATAATAAATACCCTAAACCCTATGCTCAGATATTCAATTTTGCAAAAAATAATGCATCCAACTAACTCAACCAAAATAATTGCATCTAATTAATGATGTTCCTGGAATATTGATACAAAATAAATTAGGTGTTAAAAAATATTTAATATCTGAATATGATCTATGATGACAAAGACTTATCGTCACAATCATGGTGATTATTCAAAAAGTGTAACATCTCTGACCCAATTTAATTGATTTAATCCAATTTAATTCTTTTGTGAAATTTCAAATTTGTCCTTGGGAGTAGGGGTACTTTAGTCACTTTAAGAAAAAAAAACATTTATTGTATGACATTACGTAATGGTGTAAGTTTGTGTTAGCATATGTGAGGCCCCAATTTAAGATTCTCACATGGCCTTCAAAATCTCAAGACCGGCCCTGACCCTAAGACTTAATCTCACACTAAAAAGCTCACAAATTGTCCTTGAGATTGATGGTGACCAAGAGGGAGGAACATGAGAAATTGAAAAGGTAATCAGATTTATAATTTTTTTTTAATTATATATTTGTTCCTAACTTCCTATCTATCAAACTATTTTCAATTTCCAAATTATGCACAAACAATGACTTTGTTGTTAAGAGACTTAGACTCTACTTTATAATTGACCATGTAGGATTATGCTCTATAATTGTTTATCATAAAATTATTATTCATGCGCACTATGTAAAATCATTTTATTTGTTGTTTTTTCGCAATTGTATACTAAGGGAAGGGCCTCATTTAGTTTATCACCTAGGGCCACCCAAAAGTCAAGACAGGCCCTACAAATTGCAATCACAATCTCTATCAGACGCGACATGTTACAAAATTAAATATTCAAGTAAGACCATTCAACTCACCAAAATTCAATATTCAAGCAGGACCATTCAACTTATCAAAATGCATGTTTATTAGGCATTTAGCATAAACTGAGACTGTTAGCTCTAATTGATTGGTTTCAGGAGTGGTTTAGCTTCACACCTGCGAACCTCTAAAACAGAGCAAACAGCTCTCTCTAATGTGATATGTTTTTCAGTGGACTTCTACAAATGGTCCCAAATTGCAAAAGGCCAATAACCCAAAGTGGTACAATCCAATTAACCTCTAACCTTTTTGGTTAGATGGGTTAACAATCATTTTACCACATCATTAATTACAGCTTAATTAATCACTATCCTCCCTCACTTGTCCACAAATCTGTTCCAAAACCAATGCCCCATCCACACCCTATCCATCTTCTCGATAGGAATATTTGCAGTCTCAGGCAACAAGAGGTACACAAAACCAGTCATCACCATAACCCAACCTCCAAAAAAGAAGAAAATCCCAGACTTGAAGTGACAAAGCATGGACAGAAATGATTGAGCAATACCAAACGTGGACACAAAGTTTACTGCCACTGTAACACTTTGCCCAGCTGATCTTATCTCCAATGGGAAAATCTCACTTGGGATCAGCCACCCTAGTGGGCCCCATGACCAAGCAAACCCAGCTACATACACACACACAAAGATCAGCACCAAATATGCATACCCTTTGCTTATTCCACCTTTGTCACCTAGCTCAGCTGCCATTATGCTCCCTACTATAACTTGTGACACAAACATTTGAATGCCCCCAATTGCAAACAGAGTTCTTCTGCCTAGTTTGTCCACCATAAGCATTGATACAAACGTCGCGCCGGTGCCTACCATGCCGGTGCTCATCACAGCTGACAAGAGTGACATGCTTTCACTTAGACCAAGTGTTCTAAATAGTACTGGCGCATAAAATGAGATGACATTGATCCCAGTCACTTGTGTAAAGAATGGCATGGCAATTGCCATGACAAGTTGAGGCCTATACTTTCTTTGCATCAATTTCTTAAAAGGGTGTTTGATGGTTTTTGAATTTTCACTTGCTTTGATGAGATCATCCAGTTCTGCTTGGACATCTTCGCATCCTCGTGTTCGTTGTAGCATTGACTCTGCTTTTTGGTGGTCGCTGGAGCGTTGGATTAAGCTGTTGGGTGTTTCTGGCAGTAAAAGAGCACCGAGAGTTAGTATTGAGGCTGGGACTGCTGCCAAGGATAGGGAGATTCGCCACCCCCAGCCGCCTGTGATCTTTTCGGCACCAAAGTTGATAAGGTTAGCTGATAATACTCCAATGGCAACACATAATTGGAAGCCAATGTTGAAAGCTCCTCTGTGTCTAGGTAGTGCCATTTCTGAGAGATAAAGTGGGACTGACTGCAAGGATGTTTGATTGTGTGGAACCAAATGTTATCACACATAACATTATTAAAATGTATATAAAATAAACAATGGAAAATTGTGTCTGCCATGGCATCCTATGTTGCAGGACATATGTATGACAATAGAACATTACCCTGTAGACTAATTGATGTAGGACACGGGTGAATTGAGTATTTAGGTAGTTTAGCGGAAGCGAAAACAATGGAAAACATAAAATAGAACAAAAGGGATAGGTCTGGAATCACTCCAGGGGTTTGACTTCACATCAAGTAGTCTCCAATATCTGGAAAGTAAACTTTTCTTAATATCTCAAATCTGAATTTTAAAGAACAACATGGGGGGTATTTATAGCAAACTAAAACCAAGAGACAATAGATAAAAATCTCTCACTAAAACAGAAATCCTAATCCACCAAGGAACTAAGTAAAATAAACTAGGAAACTTAAATCAAATCCTACTAAAAATCTGGAAACTAAAATCCTAGTGAAATCTGGAAAACTAGAGACTCTCGGAAACTAATAAATCAGGAAACTAACTACGCATCACTAATCTTAAGGAAAAAAAGGAAAAAAAAATTCAAATATGGAGCATAATACCTGGTTTGCAAAGCCAACCCCAACACCAAGCAAGATGCGACCAGATATTAGCATGAAGACATTAGTAGCTGCACCGCCTAAGGCTGAACCAGCAAGGAATGAGGCACCAGCTACAAGGATTGAAGGCTTTCGGCCGAAGGTTCTGGTGACTGAAGAGGCAAAGAAGGAAGCTACAAGGCCAGCTATATATAGTGAGGAAGTAAATGCTGTTAAAAGTTGGCTATCAAACTTGCAGTAGTTGCTGGTTTTGGTATCTTCTTTCATCTTAGTGTACACTTCTCGGAAAAATTTCTTGAGAAACGGCTCCATTGAAGTCACTCCACCTTCATGAATTAATCAGAATTAGTACTTGCATAATAAGTTAATGAATTTTCTAATTTTTTATATTTATTTTTGGCAAGTATTACAAGAACTAATTCAATATATATGTGTTACTAGAGAAGCTGACTGACCTGAAATCCCAATATCATAGCCATAAATAATGCCTCCCATGGCAGCAACCATACAAGATAGCACAACAAGCAGGGTCATCTTGCCATTATAATGCTCATCTTTGCTTGTTATTATTCCTAACTCAGCTGCTGCCATGGCTTTTCTTCTTTCAAGCTAATGCACCAGTGTGGAAAAAAGAGAGTAGATATTGGGAAGATAGAGTTTGTATGGTTATAGATTGAGAATATGAACAGAAGTCTTCCTTGACTGAGAATATGAACAGAAGTCTTCCTTGACTGCTAGACATCATTATCAGTATGCCTCAGTGTGGAATGTTCAAACTAAAATATCGCTTAATTTTGGACTTCATTGATTGAAGCATAAAGCAAAATACAATCCAAGAAGAATAAAAACAAAATAACATTAAGAAAAAATAGTCCAATACTTACAATTCACAAATCATTTAGCCTTTGTTGGTCTCCATTGGGCCCACTAGTTGATATTTTGGTATTTGTTTGAAGGCTTATTATCACAAAAGGTCCCTAAGGTTTACGAAACTATCAGATTGCATCCTTAATGTTTTTTTGTGTCACTTATGGTCCTCAAGGTTAGTATGTGTGATCACAAATGGTCCCTGCTGTTAGGTTCCGTCAAAAACTCCGTTAGTTTGCTGACGTGGCATATATACATATCACAAAACATCCCTGAGGTTAACACATCTATCACAAATGGTCCCTGCAAATTTTTTTAATTTTTTAATTTAAAATTCATAAAATTTTGTTTTTGTTTTTTATAATATTTAAAAATATATATTGTATTTTAAATACATATGATACTATATTTTTGAAGATGAGGGCTCCACATATATGCCACACCAACAAACTAATGAAGTTTTTTTAAAAAATAATCTAAAATTCATAAAATTTAAAAATGAAAAAACCATTTATATAAGGATTTTAACCTTGAGGACCATTTATAAACCCTAAACCCTTGATTTTTTTCATTTTTAAATTTTATGAATTTTAAATTAATTTTTAAAAACTCAATTAGTTTGTTGATGTGGCATATATGTGGAACCCACATCTAAAATAATATAGTGTCATGTGTATTTAAAATACAATGTATATTTTAAAATAATTTAAAATTCATAAGATTTAAAAAAGAAAACCAAAATTTTATGAATTTTAAATGAAAAAAATTTGCAGGGACCATTTGTGATAGATGTGTAAACCTCAGGGATGTTTTGTGATATATATATATGCCACATCAGCAAACTAACGGAGTTTTTGACGGAACCTAACGGCAGGGACCATTTGTGATTACACATACTAACCTTGAGGACCACCAATGACACAAAAAAACATTAAGGATGCAATCTGATAGTTTCGTAAACCTCAGGGACCTTTTGTGATAATAAGCCTTGTTTGAATTAAGGCCTAATATTCACAAATCTAAATGAGAGCAAAATTGGAAAGTCCGGAAAATATTTTAGGATTTGGGTGATGGGTGTCAATTTGACACAAACCTAGAGGAGCGAGACAGTGGAACTGGAAGCAAACTGACCTCTCCAAGTAACAACTAGTCGGCCCAATGGAGACAACAAAGGCTAAAAGATAAATATAGCCCAACAGAAACACTACAACAGAAACCCCGAGCCCAATAAGACTCCAAAACAGCCCAAGAGAAACAAAACAGAAACCAGCAAACAAAAGAGATAACGGCCACAAACAAACACGAATGAAACACAAAGGAAGCAAAAATCACATAGTTAACACTATTTGTACTAGCAACCGGTTTGTGGATGAGTGTTATTGGAGTAGTCCATCTGGCCCTGAACCTTCGTGCCTTTGCCTTCGTTTCTCAGGAAATTCATGTTGGAAGTTTGAAATCAAATGTCCCACATTGGAGAAACCAAAAAGTTCCACATGCTTTATAAGCATGAAACCTTAACACCAATTAAATAAAAATTGATGGGCTGATGGGCTTGATGGTTGGCTTGCTTGATTAATAATAATATTTAAATAATCAAGACTTGGGCCTTGGGCCTTGGGCTCTCTTCAAAATAGCCCGAAAATAAAATAAATCTTTTTATTTTTATTTTTCGGATTTCTTTTAGCAGAGGTTAGATTCAAACCAAAAGACTTATCTTTTCGTTTGAATTTGAACAGGTATAACTGATACTAACTGCTATTTTGAAGGGGTGCAGTTCTGTTATAAAAACACAAGTCCTAGGCAAATAAATCTTTTTATTTTTATTTTTCGGATTTCTTTTAGCACAGGTTAGATTCAAACCAAAAGACTTATCTTTTCATTTGAATTTGAACAGGTATAACTGATACTAACTGCTATTTTGAAGGGGTGCTGTTCTATTATAAAAACACAAGTCCTAGGCCATAATACGATCATCTTTTTTCCATCTATTTTATACTGCTTAAAATTTACATATTGTATTGGAGAGAAACACACCGCCATTCGCCATAATCCAAGGATCCGGTGCTGGACCCTTGGGTTATAGATAGTTGAATCCTGGGAGATAGACGCCTGTTTAACTTCAAGCATTGAGAAGAGGCGAATTCTGTCTTTAGGACATTGCGAATACGCAAGCCTCTATCTTCAATAAAAGTCAGTATTCTGTACTTACTTTGTATTTACATATTTATACAATTTCTATATCTGCTGCTGTCTACAATTTAGAATCTGTGTATTAAGATAGTGATCCTATAATATAAGTTATTTACTGATTTTCCTAACAATTCATGCAACGGAAGATCCTGAATTTGAGACTTTCTACACTAAAAATATTCTCTTAAACGAAGATATGGATGATGGCTTGATATTAATTTGGGGGACTTAACAAAATCAAAAGCTTCACTGACCCAACTAACTTGAATGTATATATTTTATTTTTTCAAAAAGTTTTAGCATGCAGAAGTTGATATAATAAAGTAGGATTATCTATCTCCATGAAAAAAATTATATATATTCTACATAAAACCCAAAATGATAGATTCGGTGGTTGAGATTTCTCTCTCAGTGGGATTTTAAAACAAGCTTCCATCATTATATATTCAATAGGTTGTGTGCATAATTACAAAATTATTTCATCCATAAGCTAATCAATTACCGTTGAAATAATAATGTCCATAATCTACGAATTAGTATATAATAGGTGACCCTGTTGTTGAAATTATAGCCATTTGATCTTTATTTTTTATTATTTTTGTTTTGGAAATGGCATCCCAGAAAATTGTAAGAGCCTGGCGATATATATAATAACGACCGTTAACAGCCATCAACGGCTGAATCCATGGAAACCTTTTGTGCATGATGTAACACAAAATGTTAAAATCCAAGATCAAGGACGGCCCTACTCCACCGACAGACTTCTTTTCGTTTAGATTAGTTTGGCTGAGCCATAATATTGTTATAATTAGCCATGCAAATTAGTCAAAAACCTACTGCTTGAGTTGATTGTATCGTCTCGTGTGGGCGGATGGCTCCACAGTGGTCAAGTGACCCTTCTCATGTTTAGTATATTTGATCTTTTTACATGTTTGTACTTGATTTTTTTATACAGTATTTCTGAAATTTGACCCCTTTCACCGTCTTATTTTGCGAAAACTACAAAAATAAAGAAGAAAACTTTTGTCTCCCATGTCCCTAACTTATGCTACTTACCCTTTTAATTATTTCTTTATTTGTAATAACTTAATAATTATTAAGCTAATTACCTAAAACTAAAAGCATGACACTTACCCTAAAAAAAACTCAAAAGCATGACAATTCAAATTGAAGATGGACAACCTATGCTCTGTTCTAAATATTTTGGAATGATATAAAAATTAATACAAAGGATTTTATTATCAGATGAATTTTTTATTTTTATTTTGTGTTAATCTTGTTATTTGAAGTTGACCCCTCTTGATGGATTTTCCGTCTTCGCGTCTCGTCTCGTCTAGTCTAGTCTAGTCTAGTCAGCTTATGGTTATCAATTCTGGACTTGATGAGCTCTAAATTTGACATTTTGGACAGTGGAAAAATAGTGAAAATTCATTTGGAAATCTTCCCCAGTTTCTTAAAATAAAGTCAATAAAGCACCACACACTCAGCCTAAATTTATGGGTTTTATTTTGAAATCCTCCTTGAAGATTTGCAAGTAAAACCATGTTTCCATTGGCTTATCTGCAGAACTTGAGGTTGCAAATTCAAACCACATGTAGATTAGTCTGTGATTATTTTCCTCTCAATAAAAGATACGGTAATTCAAAAAAGTGTCCTCTAGTTTGTGTCAAATTAAGGCGACCTGTAGAAAACGTCATGTTACTTCACTTCACTCCATTAATAATACCAATTTTTAAAAAATAATTGGACTTGGATTGATAGCAACAGGCACATGATATTGCCCTCTATAAAAACCAGTAAGCTTTTAACACTAAAAACCACACTCTAAACTAGCCATATCAACTTAAGTGCAGTGCAGCTTAGTCATGGCCGCTCTTAATAAGCTACCCTTAGCTGGTTTAAAACCCCTTTGGTACTTAATCACTGTATTTTGCTACTTTAAGCTGTGTTTTGCCGTTAATCGCAAGCACTTAAACTTGTCGACCGCTGCCACCCATTGGTACCCTGCCGGAGCTACTTGGTATGGCAGCCCTGACGGTGCAGGAAGTGACGGTAATTAATGCATGATTAATATGTGCATGTTTAATAATCTTGGTTAAGAAATAATGATGTTGCTTAGTTAACAAATTGTAAATGCAGGCGGGTCTTGTGGGTATGGAAATTTGGTGTCACAGCCTCCATTCTCTTCTATGATTACTGGGATAGGCCCTTCTCTGTACAAATCAGGCAAGGAATGCGGAGCTTGTTATCAGGTACAAAGTATTTCCTCTCCTTTCTTATTTTTTCTAGGTGGTAATTGCACGCACCCCTTATAATAAACTTCCCTTCTTTTTATATTCTTTTTAAGGCATGTTACATCACTCTTCTATATATTATTTATAATAGCTGACATTCATAAAACTTTAGTGTTTGAACGTATATATAATAATATATTACTTCTCTCTAAAAATATATATATTAATTTGTCCAATTTTAATTAACGTCAGGTAAAATGTACCAAACATGCATCTTGTTCCGGCAGACCAGTGAGGGTGATCATCACAGACTTTTGCCCCGGAGGACCTTGTGCATCTGAGCCGGCACATTTCGACCTGAGCGGAACTGCATTTGGTGTCATGGCACGTCCTGGCCAACAAGAGAAACTACGCGATGCCGGAGTGTTACAAATTCAGTTTGCATGGTACATGAAACCCAATTTTACATTTGCAAAATTTGGTAGATTATTTATTATACATTTTGGACTAGATTAATTTGTGTTTTTTTTTCCCATGCCCATTTGCCAGTGTGGCATGTGACTATTCAGGAAAAACCATTGCATTCCACGTGGACCAGGGCTCAAACTCAAACTATTTTGCTGCTGTGATTGAATTTGAGGAGGGAGACGGTGATCTTGCTGGTGTTGAGTTGAAGGAGGCTTCCTCATCGGACAGTGGTGATGAATGGCGTGCCATGCAACAATCATGGGGTGCAGTGTGGAAACTTGATGCAGGCTCAGAATTGCATCCTCCATTGTCAATAAGGTTGACATCTCAGTATTCAGCCCAAACTTTGCTGGCCAAAGATGTAATTCCAGTTGGGTGGAAACCTGGTGCCACCTATAGATCCTTGGTCAATTATCTATGACCAAGTCTCTACCCTATAATAATAATAATAGGATATATAATATATGAGCCAGGAAATATGTATTAGTAGAATAAAACCAGGAAAACGTGACCAAATTTTGCAATTATAATTGAAAGTCTACTTAATCATGACGTCCTGTAAAGAAAAACAAAACGTGGCACAATTATCCAAATCTCGAGCGTCTGGTATGAAGAGAAAAGGGAGAGACTCCCAGAAAAAATAGAAATGAGTGGCTTGGGAGAGAACTCCTATAATCTCACCTCCTCAATTTTCATGAAGAAGATGAAAATAAGTTATGAGGGAGGAACCCTCCCAGTCACTCATTCCCATTGGCCTCTGGGAGGCCTATCTCCCATTTCAACTCAACCAATTCTAAGAGTGTGTTGTGGTCATGGGACTAGGATCTGGGAGGCCTATCTCCCATTTCAACTCAACCAATTCTAAGAGTGTGTTGTGGTCATGGGACTAGGATCCCTTAATTTATAGAGAAGCCTCCAGGTAACAAGTTCCAAGAAACCGCCTTAGGAGCCCATGGTTTTCATATTGAGAATTGTGTGTGAAATTACACCATTGCATGTTTTCCACGTAGTAGAATTTCAAGATGTGTAGGTTACGCCTAAGTTTTACTCCACAAGGGTCTCGAAAGTATAGATTGTAAACGGTTAATGACAGAGAACTGCCCTGATTTGGTGCAATTTGGTCTGAAATAGAGTATCGCGCTGGTTGGGCTCATTTGCTCATTTTACAGCCCAATATATTTTCCAACAATATTTCCGACACATTTCTTGTAAGTTATAAGCAAGCACATTCAAAAGGGCAAATATTTGCGTCTGGTTATGTATGTCAACAACACTGCAGTTGTTGAGCCAAGTTTGCTCATATAAATGAGCAAGGTTTTATGTTCATGGAAATTAATTAGGGTACATTACATTGCCAATTCGGAACAAATTCTCTTTCTACTCTTTTAAGCCTTGATATCATTATCCTCCTTGTTATAATACCCCATTTTCACAGTTATACAAAGAAAAAGAAAATTTATACTTGCAATAGATTACAATAAATTCAAGATAAAACTTAGAAATCAGCAAGATGGAAAAAGTCCAGTTTTTCTTGTTTTTATCGCTAGCTTAACAAAGTCTCTTGATCACTGCAGTCGGAGACATCCATTTCTTTTGGCACAGCAGCTATCCTGAACATGAAGGCAAACGTTCCTTATTCATTTTCACACACACACCACAAGCCTTCAAAATGAACAGACCAAACTCATATTTGCCTTAGGGGATAAGCACAACAGATCCAGATGTTTTCCTATTCTCAAGGTCTTCGTGTGCCTGTGCTGCTTGAGACAATGGGTACGTGTGATTTACTCGAACCCGCAATACACCTGATTGAACATTACCAAATACCTCTCCCGCCATCCCTAGCAATTCGTCTCGAGTTACAGCGTAATTGAAGAGTCTAGGCCTAGTCAAGAATAGTGACTTCACTGCAATGGCTGACAATGGAACCGGATCTGGTGCACCTGATGACTGCCCAAAACTCACCATGTATCCACGAGTCTTCAAGCATGCCAGTGATCCCTGAATACAACAATAACTCCCAATTAGGGATTCTTTGTCCAAAATACAAATTACCAAAAGACTGCCTACCCAGAACTCATTATCTAACAGATTATGTTGATCTGGGAGACCAGTTGGGCTTGCAACATTTGGATAAATCATGCCACAACACACTTATTTGAGGGTGTCTTTTCTTCTTCTCTTTTAATTACTGATTACCAACCGTTTGCACTACCACAATCACAATGTAACTAACTTTAGGGTCTATTAAGGAAGAGTGATTTCAGGTCTAAGAATTTAGTAAATAAAATATAGCTAGATTGACTAATCCAACATAAAAGCCTTTTGTCAAAATCCAACTCCTAACTTTAAAGCATTCCGTCTAAATGGACCCCCTCATCTTTTAAAAAATTCATAAACCTGGCTCAAATTCAAAAACAACTGGTTTCACAGGCCTGGTCTAGCATTGAGAAACTTCAGCACCATGTTAGGGGGAAGCCTACTCAAATGTATTCATGCAGAATTTGAACAGTGTATGATCTCTCCCTAAACACCCTTGATTGTGTTTTCGTTCATTTGTAGAAAAAAGGGAGAAGAAAAGTATAGCTTACCTCAAAAGTGTCCTTCCCTACAGAATCATAAACAACCTCGACCCCATTGTCAGATGTTATTTCTTTCACTCGAGCAACAAAGTCCTCTTCCTTATAGATTATGACATGGTGACATCCATCCTCCTTGGCTTGAGCTGCCTTCTCTTTAGTAGATACAGTTCCAATGACAGTGGCACCAAGGGCATTAGCCCACTGGCATAAAAGGGATCCAACTCCACCAGCTGCTGCATGGACAAGGACTGTGTGTCCAGGTTCAACCTGTATAACAACACTCAAGTCAGACCTAATAACAAAAGCAACATAAGTTTCAATTTTTTTAAACATATATAACATTAGGAAAGAGGATGGGCTATGTTAAGCATGCAATTGTAGAATGAACCCAAATTAAGATTGAAGCACTTAGTTGATTACACGTTGCTGGTTTACAATAGAGCTTGTTTTTTAAGGTGCACTATCTTGAGAACAAGAATGGTAGTTTTATCTTACACTTATTGAATTCATACTTAGTTGTTATGTTTCTTTTTCTTTCCACAGATTGTCTGGTGGAACGGAATCAACAAGAGAACAAGAATGGTAGTTTTATCTTACATCAGATAATGATAGGACATGTTTTTAAAATTTATAGTCTCAAAGGAACAAATATAAATAGGGAGGGAGAGAGAGAGCTCCTCAACTCCCAGGAGTGCTCATGATTAACAAATGAAAAAGACTAACTCAAACACAACTGAGCATACTTTGTCAAAACAGGGGCAATTCTGCCCAAAAAGTTTTACAATGACAACAATAAAGATCAAAACAGTATTAACAGTAATGAAAATTCTCCTTGACAGGAAAACTCATAGGTGCATGCTAATAGCTCTAAAAAAATGTTTTGCAATGCCACACGCATATTCAAGGAATATTAAAATTAGCATGGCCTAAAATATCACAACCAGGATGTGGTTATCTTAATGAGTGGTTAATGACTTCCTGAAATTCCAGATGCTGCTGCAGAAATATAACGCTACCTTGAAACAACTGCGTAGTAGAAACTGAGCTGTCATACCCTTGAGCAAGAGGGATGCAGCAACAGTAGGATCAATGGAAGGAGGAACAGGCACAACTCTGTCTGCAGGAAGGATCTGCTCTTCCGCATATGAGCCCATTGGCTGACCAGCATAGGCTACAAGATCTCCAACTTGCCTGCCTGTTAGTCCTGGTCCCACAGCTGTCACAACTCCACAAGCCTCAACACCTGAAATCTGTTTTGATTTGTAAATAAATTGTGTAAATCCATTATCAAAGCCCAAACAAGTTTTATATGTAAATATATACAACAAATCTAACAATGGAAATCGTTCTCTGATGTCATGCTCTGCATTCTTGTATTATGTTGTATTAGGTTCACCCCAATCGTCCCTAACCATATTTCAAAAAATATACTCTCATGGTAAAGGTTTATTAGAGAAAACTGTGAAGAAAAACCAAAATTTTAAAAAAGAACATGAAGTAAAAAATTGGCTAGAAGTCAATCTTGGTTGAACTGTACCTTCATAATCTTATATGGTAAAGGTGCTGTCTTAAGATAAGTTTACTTAAGTTGTGCTTTAGCTTCTAACCTATCTTTGGTTGGAGTAGTTTTAGATGAATCTTTCTTGCTTTCTGCTTATAATGGGCAGATTCTCTCTTTGTTGTATAATCGAGGATAGCTTTTCCTCTTGATTATCAATACAAATGTTTCTATTCAAAATAATAATAATAATAATCTTAGAAATGCAGCAAAACCTGGGGTGTAGGGGACCGTAGCAGCCTTATAAATGCCTTTGCGGTAGTATACATCAACGAAATTAAGCCCAATGGCCTTGTTCTTCACACGAACCTCTCCCTCCATTGGCTCTCCTACTTCTACATCTTCCCATTTCAAGACCTAACACCATCACATGACAAAAATAAGTAAAATGACGAGGAAAGTAAAGGAATAATGGCATTGAGCTGACAAATATGGGAGGTCAAAGATAAATTTTCTTTAAGCAAAACTAGACAAACTGATACTGCCTTACCCAAAAAAAAAAGTAATGGATACTGATTATTGAATAATCAGTGTCAAAAACTATATATTGTTTTCTGATCTACTGGCCGACTTATGTGAAGGATTATTTATGAAGAGACTTGATACACTATACACAAACTGCGAATTGAATTCAGCAATCTCAAATACTTTTAACACTGATAGAAATAAAGACAAGTAACCAGTAATTATACACAAGTGAGTTTTGATAATCTGACAAAAATAAAAAGCACAACCCAATAGCCGGCCAATTCAAACATAAAAGCATATGTATGGAAACAGAGAGAGAGACCTCAGGTCCACCAAGCTCATGGACTCGAATGGCTTTGACCATCTTTGCTGCTGGTGGTGATGCTGATTCAGTGGCAAGTGCTCTAACTACTGGTCCTAAGTGTAAAGGGTAAACACTTGCTCAAATTCTTATTGTTGCTCAAAATCTGTGAAAAATGTCTTGAATTTGGAGTGCAGTGGTATGAAGCAGACAGCAATTGTGTTGAACAATGGTTCTGGAATCTTATTCTGATTGGAAGTAAACCCATTTACCTTACTGATTTGATCCTTGATTTGTCTCGACAATGAAATTGTACGAGGCTGTGATAGAGGCGAGGTGAAGAAACAAAGGCCTTTGGGCCTATTGGGCTCATTTCATTCATTTTGAAGCGCATAAGTGATGATTTTTGGCCCACTTTGATCATATGCTTCAAACAACCCAAAAAAAATAAAATGTACCTAACACTAAAAACTAACACAATTGTTTCTTAAGCTTTGCTACAAATTTTTACGCATACATATATCTATATACCAAGTTTTGACAATTTGACTGAAGCCAAATTAGTGTTGGGGACAAAATTAGAAACAAAGTGTGGAAATTTGGATATCATGATGAATTGCTCCCTAAATAGAATTTAAAAATCAAACACAACATAGTTGATAGCTATATCAATTAACCCACAACATTACCAATAAAGTATAATGCCAATATGCATATAAATGAATGTAATTTGATTCAAGTAATGAATAATCATATATATATATATATATATATATATATATATATATGATCTGTCTACTTTAATTAAATAAAGGTGTAGAAAATCTCGTTCTTGAGAATGTTATGTTCACCACCAAGTTATGTGACATATTGATCAATTGGGCTGCTCCCTCATTTTTATGCGCAACAGAAAGTTAATTTGCTGATAAAAACAAAACAATGACCAACTCTCTCTCCTGCCTCTGCGGTGGGAGTAGAGTAGAGTAGGGGACCACTCCAATATGAAAGGAGCACGTGACCTCCAAGTTATTTCCTTCCCACGCCACAGTCCACTGCTAAATCGGTTTCCGGTCATAACAATTTTCGCTCCACTCTCTCTCTCTCTCTCTCTCTCTCTCTCTCTCTCTCTCTCTGCACATTTTTCTAATTTCACTCTTAAAAAAAAAAGCAGCTTTATTAATATTGCTTCGTCGAGAGAAACGCTTGTAACTCGAGTATGCACAACCTTTCACGTGAGAGTGCTTTACATTGCAGTTCTTGAGCTAAGTTTGCTCATATAAATCAGCTAGGTTTTATGTTCATGGAAATTAATTAGGGTACATTACATTGCCAATTCGGAACAAATTCTCTTTCTACTCTTTTAAGCCTTGATATCATTATCCTCCTTCTTATAATACCCCATTTTCACAATTATACAAAGAAAAAGAAAATTTATACTTGCAATAGATTACAATAAATTCAAGATAAAACTTAGAAATCAGCAAGATGCAAAAAGTCCAGTTTTTCTTGTTTTTATTGCTAGCTTAACAAAGTCTCTTGATGACTGCAGTCGGAGACATCCATTTCATTTGGCAACAGCAGCTATCCTGAACATGAAGGCAAACGTTCCTTATTCATTTTCACACACGCACCACGTAGCCTTTAAAATAAACAGACCAAACTCATATTTGCCTTAGGGGATAAGCACGACAGATCCAGATGTTTTCCTATTCTCAAGGTCTTCGTGTGCCTGTGCTGCTTGAGACAATGGGTAGGTGTGATTTACTCGAACCCGCAATACACCTGATTGAACATTACCAAATACCTCTCCCACCATCCCTAGCAATTCGTCTCGAGTTACAGCGTAATAAAAGAGGCTAGGCCTAGTTAAGAACAGTGACTTCACTGCAAGGGCTGACAATGGAACCGGATCCGGCGCACCTGATGACTGCCCAAAACTCACCATGTATCCACGAGTCTTCAAGCATGCCAGTGATCCCTGAATACAACAATAACTCCCAATTAAGGATTCTTTGTCCAAAATACAAATTACCAAAAGACTGCCTACCCAGAACTCGTTATCTACCAGATTATGTTGATCTGGGAGACCAGTTGGGCTTGCAACATTTGAATAAATCACGACACAACACATTTATTTGAGGGTGTCTTTTCTTCTTCTCTTTTAATTACTGATTACCAACCGTTTGCACTACCACAATCACAATGTAACTAACTTTAGGGTCTATTAAGGAAGAGAGATTTCAGGTCTAAGAATTTAGTAAATAAAATATAGCTAGATTGACTGATCCGACATAAAAGCGTTTTGTCAAAATCCAACTCCTAACTTTAAAGCATTCCATCTAAATGGAACCCCTCATCATTTAAAAAATTCATAAACCTGGCTCAAATTCAAAAAGGTTTCATAGGCCTGGTCTAGCATTGAGAAACTTCAGCACCATGTTAAGGTGAAGCCTACTCAAATGTACTCATGCAGAATTTGAACAGGGTATGATCTCTCCCTAAACTCCCTTGATTGTGTTTTTGTTCATTTGTAGAAAAAAGAGAGAAGAAAAGTATAGCTTACCTCAAAAGTATCCTTCCCTACAGAATCATAAACAACTTCGACCCCATTGTCAGATGTTATTTCTTTCACTCGAGCAACAAAGTCATCTTCCTTATAGATTATGACATGGTGACATCCATCCTCCTTGGCTTGAGCTGCCTTCTCTTTAGTAGATACAGTTCCAATGACAGTGGCACCAAGGGCATTAGCCCACTGGCATAAAAGGGATCCAACTCCACCAGCTGCTGCATGGACAAGGACTGTGTGTCCAGGTTCAACCTGTATAACAACACTCAAGTCAGACCTAATAACAAAAGCAACATAAGTTTCAAATTTTTTAAACATATATAACATTAGGAAAGAGGATGGGCTATGTTAAGCATGCAATTGTAGAATGAACCAAAATTAAGATTGAAGCACTTAGTTGATTACACGTTGCTGGTTTACAATAGAGCTTGTTTTTTAAGGGGTACTATCTTGCTGGTTTGGACATTTTACTCATTGAACTCATACTTAGTTGTTATGTTTTTTTTTTTTTCTTTCCACAGATTTTCCGGTGGAACGGAATCAACAAGTGCGCCACAAATGAAAAAGTGAAAGAGAACAAGAATGGTAGTTTTATCTTACATCAGATAATGATAGGACATGTTTTTAAAATTTATAGTCTCAAAGGAACAAATATAAATAGGGAGGGAGAGAGAGAGCTCCTCAACTCCCATGAGTGCTCATGATTAACAAATGAAAAAGACTAACTCAAACACAACTGAGCATACTTTGTCAAAACAGGGGCAATTCTGCCCAAAAAGTTTTACAATGATAACAATAAAGATCAAAACAGTATTAACAGAAATGAATATTCTCCTCCACAGGAAAACTCATTGGTGCATGCTAATAGCTCTATAAAAATGTTTTCCAATGCCACATGCATATTCAAGGAATATTAAAACTAGCATGGCCTAAAATATCACAACCAGGATGTGGTTATCTCGTGTTTTGTAATTCAAACTATCTTCATTTACAGACTTAATGTGTGGTTCCTGAAATTCCAGATGCTGCTGCATAAATATAAAGCTACCTTGAAACAACTGCGTAGTAGAAACTGGGCTGTCATACCCTTGAGCAAGAGGGATGCAGCAACAGTAGGATCAATGGAAGGAGGAACAGGCACAACTCTGTCTGCAGGAAGGATCTGCTCTTCCGCATATGAGCCCATTGGCTGACCAGCATAGGCTACAAGATCTCCAACTTGCCTGCCTGTTAGTCCTGGTCCCACAGCTGTCACAACTCCACAAGCCTCAACACCTGATTTTGATTTGTAAATAAATTGTGTAAATCCATTATCAAAGCCCAAAAAAGTTTTAGATGTAAATATATACAACAAATCTAACAATGGAAATCGTTCTCTGATGTCATGCTCTGCGTTCTTGTATTAGGTTGTATTAGGTTCACCCCAATCGTTCCTAACCATATTTCAAAAAATATACTCTCATGGTAAAGGTTTATTAGAGAAAACAGTGCAGAAAAACCAAAGTTTTTGAAAAGAACATTAAGTCAAAAATTGGCTAGAAGTCAATCTTGGTTGAACTGTATCTTTCATAATCTTAGAAATGTAGCAAAACCTGGGGTGTAGGGAACCGTAGCAGCCTTATAAACGCCTTTGCGGAAGTACACATCAATGAAATTAAGCCCAATGGCCTTGTTCTTCACACGAACCTCTCCCTCCTTTGGCTCTCCTACTTCCACATCTTCCCATTTCAAGACCTAACACCATCACATGACAAAAATAAGTAAAATGACGATGAAAATAAAGGAATAATGGCATTTAGCTGACAATATGGGAGGTCAAAGACAAATTACAACAAAAATAAATTTTCTTTAAGCAAAACTAGACATAAACTGATACTGCCTTACCCAAAAAAAAGTAATGGATACTGAATAATCAATGTCAAAAACTGTATATTGTTTTCTGATCTGGCCGACTTATGTGAAGGATTATTTATGAAGACACTTGATACACCATACACAAACTGTGAATTTAATTCAGCAATCTCAAATCCTTTAACAATCATAGAAATAAAGACAAGTAACCACTAACCAGTAATTATACACAAGTGAGTTTTGATAATCTGATAAAAATAAAAAGCACAACCCAGCAGCCGGCCAATTCAAACATAAAAGCATATGTATGGAAACAGAGAGAGAGAGAGAGAGAGAGAGAGAGAGAGAGAGACCTCAGGTCCACCAAGCTCATGGACTCGAATGGCTTTGACCATCTTTGCCGGTGGTGGTGATGCTGATTCAGTGGCAAGTGCTCTAACTACTGATTTCTGGGTCCTAAGTGTAAAGGGTAAAGACTTGCTCAAAATCTGTGAAAAATGTCTTGAATTTGGAGTGCAGTGGTATGAAGAAGACAGCAATTGTGTTGAACAAGGGTTCTGGAATCTTATCCTGATTGGAAGTAAACCCATTCACCTTACTGATTTGATCCTTGATTTGTCTCGACATTGGAATTGTACGAGACTGGGATAGAGGCTAGGTGAAGAAATATACTCGCATGTAATTAAAGATTTCCTTAATCATATGGTCCTTGAACTTCTTGGGCCTATTGGGCTCATTTCATACATTTTGAAAGCCCATAAATGATAATTTCAAGTCATGAATAATCCTATATATATGATTTGTCTACTTTAATTAAATAAAGGTGTAGAAAATCTCATTCTTGAGAATATTATGTGACATATTGATCCATTGGGCAGCTCCCTCATTTTTATGTGCAACAGAAAGTTATAATTTGCTGATAAAAACAAAACAATATTAACCAACTCTCTCTCCTGCCTCTCCTGCCTCTGGGGTGGGAGGGACCGTGGGAGTAGAGTAGAGTAGGGGACCACTCCAATATAAAGGGAGCACGTGACCTCCAAGTTATTTCCTTCCCACGCCACAGTCCACTGCTAAATCGGTTTCCGGTCATAACAATTTTCGCTCCATTTCCCTCTCTCTCTCTTCCTCTGTCTGTACATTTCACTCTCAAAAAAGTAAAGCTTTTTACTCTCTATTGAAACTAATCCGACTGTTTTAAATGATACATGAAACAGATCCAACGGTTCTCATTGAAAACTCCTACGGTGTGTCTAATTAGAACGACCAACTATTAAATGCTAGAACATTACTGTTCCCTACGCTCTCCCAAAACGCACGTTCGAAGCGACTCGCGTCCATGGCATGTATCAGCTCAAGGGCAAAATTGTCCTGAGCAATTTTGTAATAAAAAATTTAAAAATGAGATTTTTTTTTTTTTTAAATGAACAAAAATGCGAGAAAACATATATTCCTATCCGTGCAAAATAATATTTTGTTATTTTCTGTTATGCCGTTTTGGTCTATATATATAGTGCTCGCGGTGAATAGTGTGTGTTGTGTGTGTTTTGGTTGAAGAGAGAGAAAGAGAGGGAGAGAGAGGGTGATGACTGATTAGTGTACGTGGGTTTATATGTAAGTGGTGACTGTGGGTCTTTCTCATTTCTCAGAAGATGATGAAGTACTTGGAAAAGAAGCAAGAGCAAAATAAGGCACCAAGCCCTTGTTTGCCCAGACATGCTCTGCCCACAACTGCCACTCCATCGCCCATCTGTTTGCTACTAGGTACACCCCCTTTTTTATCTTCTTCTTCTTCCCTGCTTCTTCTGATTTGTGTTTGGACCATTATCTGCAACTGTTTGATTCATTTTGTGCATTTTTATGGGTTTTGCAGAGGCTATAGATCACATTAAAGTGGGCTCTTACTATGAAATCGACCACTCTAAGCTCCCTCCCAGAACCACCCCAGAACAGCTCAAAGCGGTTCGAGTCGTCATGGTACTCGCCTTCACCAAAACCCACAAATAGTTTTCACTATTCTTGTTTATTTTTCAGATTTGATTTTGATTTCGATTTCATATGGGTTTTGAGTTTTGGGTCCATTTTTGTATGCAGGTGAGTGAGAAGGGTGCGCTCAAAGTGGCTGTGAGGTTCCCAAGCATTCACTCTCTCCACACTCACATCACCGAAGGAGGCTACGCAAAACCATTGGCCAAGCAGATTCCAGCGCTTAACGAGAAGTACGTGATGCCAGCAGAAATGGCTTCAGAGGTGCTTTACCGGAGAATCCCACCTCAGGAACTTGCAGATCGGAGCAACATTTGGAGCTTCTGGGCTGCTACACCCTCTGCGACAAATTACCAGAGAATAAGCTCTTCACCGAGCCCAGCAGTCAGCGGTGAGGTCATGAACAGGAGTGTGGTTTCCAAAAAGGGTCCATGCTGGTCGGAGCTAAAGTTCACTGGGATGGTGACGTGGGGTAAGCGCAGGCAGGTTCGGTACCTGCGCAGGCACGAGCCTTCACCGAGCTATAGTACTGACGAAGAAGAAGAGAAGGGGAAGGAGCTAACAGAGCTAGAGGAAAATGGTGATGATTTCTATGTGGATGATGAGAAAGCAATAACTGTGATAGAGGAAGATGATGATATTGAAGAAGAAGAAGAAGATGTGAAAACAGAGGACGAGGCTCCTCCTGTTGTGCCCTGGAAGATGAACCTTAGGAGTAGGAAGAGGAAGCGCCAAGATCACCATAGAAAGCCCAAGAAAACCACAAAGAAATCAAAATCTATAACAAAACGTCAAAAGCAGAATCAAGTTGTAGCAGTTCCCGATCGGAGTAACAAGAAATTGGTAAAACACACAGTGGCAAGATGGTCTGCAGGGAGGTGAGGACTCTGTTCTTAATTAGTTGTTTCGATTAGCTGTATTAGTTATTTTGATCTTTGTTTAAGAAGTTGGGTTTTGTTAATATGTGTTCATGCTTTGATTTGGGTTTAAGGTACAAGGCTGCAGAGGAAAACATGCTGAGGGTGATGAAGGCCAAGGGTGCTAAATTTGGGAGCCCAATACTGAGGCCAGCGCTGAGGTCTGAGGCAAGGAAGCTGATTGGGGATACTGGTTTGTTGGACCATTTGCTCAAACACATGGCGGGCAAGGTGGCGCCAGGTGGAGCCGAGAGGTTTAGGCGGCGCCACAATGCAGATGGAGCCATGGAGTATTGGCTGGAGAGTGCTGATCTGTTTGATATCAGAAAACAAGCTGGGGTTCAAGACCCTTATTGGACCCCACTACCTGGGTGGGCGCCTGGTGATAATCCCACTCGAGACCCCACTTGTACCAGAGAGATTCATGAGCTCAGGGAAGAGATAACCAAGATAAAAAGGTGAATAGTAAACCCTGTTAATGTTATTCATCTTTGATGTCCTCTGTGTTTAATTTATAATGTGTATGTGAGTTCCTTAATCTAGCTCTCTGCTTTTCTTTTGGCAAATTAATCTAGCTCTCTGTTTTAAGTTGGTGTTGTATGTGTTTGTGATATTTCTTGCTGGATATGCAGGCAGCTTCATGTGTCCAAGAATCAAGAGGATAATCTAGCTTTAGTGACCATGTCAAATTCTTGTTTGACAAGTCTTGACTGGGAACATGATGGTTCATTAATCAATCAAAAGGTGAACCAACAAATTTGGACATTTCAATTTAATTTGTTTATGTTGATCATGGCTGCTTTAATTAACTGCTACTAATTGTTCGATGGGATTTTGCAGGAGTATTCAGTACTGCTAACAATGCAGCAAAATAAGATTAGAGAACAACTTATGGAAATGTCTCAATCTCTGTCTCGAATGGAGGTACCCAGATCATGATATTAATTAATTATCCCCTTATATCTTAATCGCACACTTAATGTGATCTAAACATATAATTAATTACTTCTTTACTGCCTCCAGTATATTGGTCACTTTCAATTATTCATCAACTTTGGCTGCTTTAAATATAATATTATGATAACAAAAGTTTGGACCTTTTAATTTTTATTAACTTGTTTCATGGTTCAACTTGATTATGGTTGCTTTAAATAATATTAAGTGCTACTAATTGTCGTTTGTTGGGATTTTGCAGGAGGAGCATGCAGAGCAAATCGTTAAGAAAACTAAGATGGAAGAACAACTAATGGTTGTTTCTCAATCTTTGTCTGATTTGAAGGTAGGATGATATAAATTGGCCCCCTGGTTATCTTAATTTGATGTCTTAAGTTCATTAAATGTGATATGAATATATTATTAATCACTTCTAACTGCCTTCCAGTATAGTGATCACTTTCATGTCCAATTATTCATTAATTTACACAATAAAATTGGTCTCTTTCATGTTAATTTAGTATGTATGCATAAGCAAATTTTTTAACATATGCCATTCTTAACACTGTCTGTAAATCATATTTGGGGATAATCAATATGACAGCATATGGTGTTAATGAAATGGTGATGATATTAAGCTAGCATGGAACATGTTTGATGGATATGGAGGTTAAAATATTAATGCAGGAACAAATTGGGATGCTGAAATCAAGCAGGGAAGAACCAGTAAGTATCTCAGAAGCACCACCGCCATCAGACACTGATCAAAGAGCAGCGACAAAATCAAAGGGTGGGGAGCAAGAAGAAGAAGAAGAAGAAGATAAGCTTGAAGGAGGAGACAATAATGCAGCAGCCACAGCAACTCATGAGGACAAGGCAGCCAAAATACAGAGACTGAGGAGTGGTTTCAGGATATGCAGGCCACAAGGGTCCTTTCTGTGGCCAAACATGGGCATCTCTACCCCACCCTCAGCCTCCTCATCCTCAGCCACCCACCTCATCCCTATACCTCCTCAGCCTCAGCCTCAGTCTCCTGTCAAGCCTGTAGCTGAGAGGCGCCCAGTCAAGACTGCCACTTTATGCAATGTGAGCTATAAACCCTCTGCCTCTCCTCCTATTTTTCTTCCACCTGGGCCCCCCTCCAAGTCCAAGAGAAGTGTCACCGTCACCAACACCCTCCTCATCAACCTTAATGAACTCCCCAACCCTAACCCTAATAACCTCCAAAACACCTCTGAAACTAGCACTGTATTGTCTAGGACCCTCACCTACCAGAGAAGACACCATCATCATCAATATCCACGTGTGAGTACTAAGATGTCTCAGCCCTTGTTGTGAATTATTAATTTCCTCTGTTTTTTTTTCAATTTTTTATTTATATATAGTACTAATAATTAAGAAGAAAATTAATTACCCCCTTTTCATTTAATGCGTGTGTCTACAAGCAGATGTTGAATGCTAAAACAGAGGATGGGGAAGATGGAAATGCAAGCAATGAGGCTTCTAAGCAGCAGCAGCAGCAGCAGCATGATGAGCCGACAAGGTGGTGCTCTTCTTCATCTCCTTCCACTACTGCCACGTGGATGGGACAGAAATGGTGGCTTGCTATGGCAACTCCTAGCCCTTCTGTGGATAACTCTACCAAGGGTTGATTTAACTCGATTGTTTCATTAATCTTCAGTGGAATGGAAGCTCTATATATATAGATATTATAATAATAGGAAAATATCATTAGGAACTTTACATCAATATTGGGGGGTTTACTGGCCTTTTGTCTAAAATAGCCATTTTTGTACTGGGGCACACACGTGTGGTTATTGTGGGAAAGAAAATATTAATATATCCTATCATATATATATAAGGAAATGATATATGGTCTTTAATTTGGTGAATTTTGGTCGTGCATGTTGTTGGTGGTCCATATGGTAATATCCTCATTTGATTGATATCATGCAGACATAACATAAAGTATAAAGAAAAATAAATTGCGTCCATCCATAAAATATGGTAACATCCTTTTAAATTAATGACTGGTAATGACCAAAAAGGCCCGGGTACCCCACTCTCTAAAGTTTTGTCTTTTGGTCATATTCTCTCTAAAGTTTAGGAATTGAAAACTTGTTCTTCTCTCTCTAAAAGTTTTGCTTTTTGGCAAGTTTGATTTAGAAAGGAAATAGGCTCAGGAAAGATTGCCAACTTTGTTCTTTTCCTTATGAAACAACAAAAGTTTAGGACTTCAACATAAAAGAAAAAGAAAGAAAAAAAAAAAAGGTGTAAAGGAGCTTTATAAAGCCACAACCGGCCCACATACATCCTAAATGAAGTGATGTTCAATTCTTATTTCAGTATATGTGTTTTCTCAGTACACTTATGAACTATTGGAATCTAAAACAAATCAAATCCTAAAGCCTTGCATATCCACCATTTGAGCCGTGAATGCCAATTTCTTGGAAATTGACACAAAGGGAGAGTGCGGCTGTGAACCTCTCAATATCATCTCTTGTGTGCGTTGCGCTCAATGTCACGCGTAGCCTATTGAAAAAGTATCAAGAAAAAGATGTAAAGTACACAATTAAACAACATTAATTTTTCAACCCATCCATTGTTTGGGGGGTGGGTGGGGGGGGAGGAACTAAAGTATAGACCCACATTTTTCCCAAGTGTAACGAGTTAGATTTCAATTTCCAAACTTTGTTACATGCATTTTGGACGTATTTTCACTATGATCAATCATTTTTTTATATAATTGGTCATGTCAATTAACCTTTCGACCTCATGAATACAAGCTAGATGGTAGATTTAACTCAACAGGACTGAATAAGGTCAAATAGCAAAGCATCATAATACAAAATGAACAAGATGAGCACAACCCAAACTTGTAAATATACTGTAGCAGAAATGAAGACTTGTCACAGACCTGCATGAGTTGGGTGGCACTGTTGGGGGTCTAATTGCAGTCACATGGAAACCAGATTTCAACAAACTCCTGTTCATTGATGATAGACAAAGTTAGATAAAGTTGTAGAATGATCTCCAAATCACACAAACAGATAGAGAGGGAAACAAAACTGGCTTGCTTGCAGAGCCTTCTCTTCGCTCCCTACGATAAGAGATATTATGGGACTATTTATGGGGATTCCAGTGAGAGCACGAAAGTCTTGCACCCGATTCCAAATTTCCCTTCTACGCCATGTTTCCTTTCTTGCCACAATAAGAGCAGCTGCATAGTTATATTTGTATTGTTAACAAAGGGAATAACTTCAATAGAGATAAGAAAATAAATACTTTAATCATGGCATGTGAATAATGCATGATAAATTACAGCCACAGTAATGTAGAAGACTGCTCAATATTATGATATTGTTCCATTCCGTTATGTGAACAATCATACATGGGGCTTACAATCCAAGCTTGAGGCAAGCTCGAGCCGGCTCCTGAACTTGGCTCATTCAAGTGATTATTATATACGTTGGCTCTGAAAACCCATAATTTGATATCACATTCAGAACTGGGCTTCTCTCCTAAACCATGAATTCATCTGATACTTCCTACGAGATCTACATTCTTTCCTATTACCACTCAGCCAGACTGCCAGTCCTTGCATACCAACCATTTATAATAAATAAAGCACCGGAATCAGCGTAAAAGAAGCTTCTGTATTAAAAAGTATCACATATTTAAAAGGGATTATATTCAACTAAAGCACCTGTAACAAACAAAATTATATATTACCACGGGCAGCAGCAGCAATTGGTATCGGGGTAGCAGTTGAAAATATAAAAGACCGACCCCTTGATTGTATGAGTTGCTTCCACCTTTTGCTGTTTATATGGAAAGAACCCATTACAAAGAAAGAAATGGAACACAAAAGAACCCATTACTTCAACACCTAAAGTATTAAGTTTTAAAACCAACAGCCACAGTTTCCCTCCTTATTTAGCATCGTTCAGAGAAATTTAGTAAATCAGGAATAGCGCACAGCGTTTTCATTTCATATTTGCCACAACTACTATAAACCGTACATTTACAAATTACAATATCTGTTATCGTTACTAAGCAAAAAGATAGCATGAATACTTGCCTGCATGCTATGAACCCGCCATGGCAACCTGCAGCCTTACTCAAAGTCCCAACACATATGTCAACATCTCTTTCACAATTGTATTGCTCTGCCACTCCGCCACCATTTTTGCCACAAACAAATGTTCCATGAGCCTGAGTCAAAGAGAATATTTTCTTTTTATGACTAATACCTTGTGCCTACATCAAAAGAAAAAGAAAAAAATAGACCAACTTTTCCTGTACGATAGACATATTTAATCAATAAGGACAAGTTGATTTTTGTGTGCAACTGGAGAATTCATTCATAATATAATTAAGACAATCATTGATGCGTGTACAAGATTAATCTTAAAAAGGTTTCACAAGTTTTTACTGTGGAATAACTCAAGAGGACTCACATCATCAATAACTAACAGAAAGCCATGCTCTTTGCGTAGCTTCACAAGCTCAATCATTGGTGCAAAGTCTCCGTCCATGCTAAACAAGCTGTAGTGAAAGACAAAAACAATTCATAAGAAATATAACAAATAAAATCAATAGGAACACTTTATATGAATGTGAATTTGATTCCAACTGAAATGATGGTACAGAAAGTAGCACTTGCCTATCAGTCACGACGACTTTCTTCCTCATTGTGCAACTTGATCTGCCACACCACAAAATGCATTGGTAAGAAGGAAGTACATATCCAATAAGAAGAGGCACACAAATTCAAAACAAAAGTTTAAGACCTACAACAATGCATTAAGGTGAGTCATGTCGCAATGTCTATAGATGAATATCTCTACAGATTTTTGTCGTTCAGCAAGACGAATACCATCGATTATTGACGCATGGTTCAGTGCATCAGAAAATATGGCAATTTTTTCATTAGTTAAAGGAGTTTTTCCAGCAGCCAAGAGAGAGCCAACATTTCCCAAAGCTACCATCAACGCCATATTGGCTGCAAATCCTGTGGGACAAAGAAGGCAATCCTAGGGGATAAATTTGAAACAAGATTGCATCAGTTTTCACTTTTGAGCTAAAAAGCCTAAAAAAGTATTTCAATAAACCAGACATAAAGTAAAAAACAACAGAATCAAAGGCTTTAGACCTTCAAAAAAACCACACAATTAAACTTCGTCTAGAAATGAAAAAGGAAATGATGTTCATTGACTGGGAAAGCATGTGTATGTCTCTAACAGTAAAAGCGAGCATAGTCTAAATACAAGTTTCTACCAAATGACCCTTGACACCATGGGCCATGGCCAATAAACAGGAAGAAGAGAATGGATGACAAAGTTCACATAAAGAAGTTAAATCAGCAGAGTATAATGTATAAACAGAGCAGCTCATACCTCTTTCTTCTTTAAGTCTGCAATGCATGACTCGAGTCGCCTATGGTAATCGGTATATCCGCAGATTAAAGCAGAGCCCCTGGGGCCCATCCCATGTTCTAGGGCTGCCTGATTGAATATAAATCCTTATTATTACATGGTAACTTAAAGATGCAATCTTTACAAAAGTTATGCCAAAAAGACAACCTTGGAAGCAGCTTTTCCAATGGTAGGATGTGAGCTCAGGCCCAAATAGTCATTCCCAGAGAATAGTAGCAGCTTTCTGAACTTATGGGTACCTTCCTCATCTCCTATGAATTCCATAAACGTAATGTAAGTTCAAAACAGAGAAAATTCCACAAAAAGCAAATTTGAAAATAGTTGTTGAATTGAACCGTACCAGAACTGGGAATGTCGTGGAGCCATTTCTGGAACGTGGGTTCAGGAATGTGGACCTCCACAGAGGATCGGTCCCACGGCTGCATTTCATCGAACACATGGAATTCATCGTCGACGGGGTTTTGGGCTTCTTGGGTTGGTCCATTTTGGAGGTAAATGGGTCTGAGAGAACGAAGGAGTTGAAGGTGTTCAAGTTTCTGAAGAGCCTCTTCGACCCCATGATCCCACGACCTCAACATCTCAATGCAGCTCAACTTCTGCAATTTGCATAGCAGAGAGAGAAGAAGCCGGCGGGGGTAGTTGGACTGTTCGAGCGTAACGCCTTGAGCAGAGTTAAAAATTCGGAAGAAGCACGGTTAAGCACGTATGTCCCCAATTGCAAAAGGACCAATTGGCAATTTGGGAATAGTTTCGAATGAGAAAAGACAAGACACGTTGGGGTCAATTCGTGAATAAAGATAAATATGCAATGCCGTTTTTACCCTGCTAGATTACAATACCATTAAGGCCATTATTGAATTTTCACATCTCGTTTGTGTTTTTTTTATATTCTTTTTTTGTCAAAACATTTGTTTTAGTTTTTCATGTTTGGAATATATATGTATTTTTTTTTCTTACAAATATTCATAAATGATCTAAAAAGACAAATTTCACTGCAATTACTCTTAGACTCTGTAAGTACAAATTTTATCACTCATTTGCATTGATATAATTGACTATATGCATGCATACATACATATTTTTTTCTTACAAACATTCATAAACAATATTAAAGACAAATTTGACAACAATCACTCTTGGACAGAAAATAAATAAAATAATACCATCTTTAGTTGATGCCTCTAGTATTATTCTTAGGGTACAATAATTGATTCTTACTAGAGTTATCAACTTTTGGTATTCAAACCAATCAAATTCTAAAGCCTTGCATAACCATTTGAGCCATTGATGCGAATTTCTTGGAAATTGACACAACGAGAGAGTGCAACAGTGATCTTCTCAATGTCGTCTCTTGTATGCGTTGCGCTCAGTGTCACTCGTAGCCTACATGACCAAAAATTACAATTAAAGATATAAGAATGTACACAAACAAACAACATATTACTATCGTATATAGGCCTTCATTTTCCTAAGTTTAATGAGTTAGCTCGGTTTCATTTTCCTAAGTTTAATGAGTTGGGTTTCAATTTCCCAAGGTACAATCCAAAATTGTAAATATAACCATAGCTGAAAGGGGAATTGTGAGGAAAGATTGGACACAAAAACCTGCATGAGTTGGGTGGCACTACTGGGGGTGCGATACCAATTACATGGAAACCAGATTTCAACAAACTCCTGTTCATTGATGGTAAACAAAGTTAGATGCAGTTGTAGAAATCATCTCCAAATCACACACACAAACAGATAGAGAACGAAACCAAACTCGGTGGCTTGTTCAGCCTTCTCTTCGCTGCCTACGATGAGAGATATTATGTGACTGTTTATTGGGATTCCGGTGAGAGCACGAAAGTCTTGCACCCGATTCCAAATTGCCCTTCTACGCCATGTTTCCTTCCTTGCCACAATTAGAGCAGCTGCAAAGTTTATATTTGTATTGTGAACATCATGAACCACTCCAATAAAGATAAAAAAAACAATCATATACCATGTGAGGGAATGTAGAATGGATGTTAATGTTCCATCAACTATAAGCACCCTAACCAAACAAAATTATACAAATTACCATGGGCAGCAGCAGCAATTGGTACTGGCATAGCAGTTGAAAACATAAAAGAGCGACCTCTTGATTGTATGAGTTGCTTCCAGTTTTTGCTGTTTATATGGCAAAAAGAAAATGCTTAACTTCCACATGCAAAGAGATAAAACATGCGATAATTCAATATATCTATACACCTCAAGTGTTAAGCTTTAACAGGACTGGTGCATATCATTTTCACTGTGTATATGTTACAACTATAAACTCAAAACTCAAAATAATTTAAAATTTATATTCTTGTTACTACGGGAAAAGAAAGCATGAATATTTGCCTGCAAGCAATGAATCCGCCATGGCAACCTGCAGCTTTACTCAAGGTGCCAACACATATGTCAACATCTTTTTCGCAATGGTATTCCTCAGCCACTCCGCCACCATTTTTCCCACAAACGAATGTTCCATGAGCCTGAATCAAATAGTAGATTTGCTTTGTATCACTAATACTATACTTACGCCACAAAGAAATTGAAAACAAGAGCCAAACTTTTCCTTTCATATAGACAAATTCAATCAAACAGGACTAGTTGCTTTCCCATGGTAACTGGACAATCATTAGTTAGTAATTTAACGACAATCAGTGAGAAGAGGACTTACATCATCAATTACTAATAGAAAGTTATGCTCCTTGCGTAGCTTCACCAGCTCAATCATTGGTGCAAAGTCTCCATCCATACTAAACAAGCTGTGGTGTGAAAGACAACAGATAAAATCAAAATAGAAACACTTTATACAAAGATGAAATTTATATGGACTGGAATGACATTATAGGAACTAGGGGTGGGCATACAGATGAAACCAGCCGAATCAAACTATAATTAACGGTTTGGTTTGGTTTTAACTAAGAAAAAGTCAAATGGTTTAAAAATCGAACCGGACCATATATGGTTTGGTTTGGTTTTGAGCTTTTGTAAATCGGCCAAAACCAAACCAAACCGTTTATGTGTATATTTATTTAGAGATTTTCTATTTAAATCTCACACTTCTCTTTGTTCACCCTATGTTCTAAGTTCACCCCAACTTCTAATTTAAATTTTCACAATTTCTAAGAAAACCCCACTATCTTCCCAAAATACCCTTAAATACACCACAAGCTGAAAAAATAAGAAATAAAAGAGATTTTCCATCAGCTTCCACGCATATTTTAAAGAGGAGGGCTCCTCAATATTCTACGTCTTTAAAAGAGAAGAGTAATCTGGCAATTGGATGTAAATGAGTTTGTATTTTTCTAAAACTTTATATGAAGAGTGGTGAGGTGTGTGTATAGATATACTATGGTTAAGTATTAAGTTGGATGACCTTCTTTTATCTTTTTACACAATAATAAAACTTACAGCTTAATGATTTATGTATTGGGGTGAACAAAGAGAAGTGTGGGGTTTAAATAGAAAATCTCTTTATTTATTTATATTTTATTTAACATGTGTAATACTCTAATTAGTTAATAACTATATATGAATATTTGAATTGAGCTATATTAGTTAGTGAAATATTAAGTTTTATGACATTTTGAGCTTTAGGATGGTTTCGTACTCTAAAAATTGATTTATGTATGAAGCAAGTTGTGAATTTGTTGATTATATTTGGGCTAACAATGTTGAAAAAATGCAAAAAGAAAGAGAATTAGGCTTAAGCCCAAACCGACCGAACCAAACCAAACCAAACCATCTTAAATTGGTTTGGTTTGGTTCGGTTTTCTTTATAACTTTTATCCAAACCGAGTCAAACCAAACCGTCACATTATAATTGATTCGGTCGTAGTTTTGAGGTGAAACCGATCCAATCCAGACCGTATCCACCACTAATAGGAACTAGTATTCCAAAACAGCATCACTTACCTATCAGTCACGACAGCTTTCTTCCTAATTGTGCAACTTGATCTGGCAAGCCACAAATGCAACGTTAAGCTATGGACACAATATTAATGAAGAATATCTCTAATAAGAAGAGGCACACAAAGATTGGACATACAATAACTCATTAAGGTGAGTCATGTCACAATGTCTATAGATAAAAATCTCTACAGATTTTTGTCGTTGGGCAAGACGAATTCCATCGATTATCGACGCATGGTTCAGTGCGTCAGAAAAAATGGCAACCTTTTCATGAGTTAAAGGTGTTTTGCCAGCAGCCGAGAGGGAGCCAACACTTCCCAAAGCTACCATCAAGGCCACGTTGGCTGCAAATCCCGTGGGACAAAGGAGACAATCCTAGAGGGATAAATTTAAAACAAGCTTGCATCAGTTTTCAGTTAAAACACCTAAAAGTAGCTAAAGAAATCAGAAATAAAACTTAACTTTTGTAATCAAACAGAGAAGTTCATGCATACCTCCTTATTCTTTAAGTCTGCCAGGCCTGACTCTAGTCGTCTATGGTAATCGGTATATCCACAGATTAAAGCAGAACCCCTGGGGCCCATTCCATGTTCTAAAGCAGCCTGGTTGAATTTGACTTCTTGTTATGCATGGTTTTATACACATGGTAAATTAAAGAACCAATTTTTAGAAAAGCAGAGTGATATAGTGACAACCTTAGAAGCAGCTTTTCCTATGGTAGGATGTGAACCCAAACCCAAATAGTCATTTCCAGAGAATAATAGCAGCCTTTTGAACTTCTTGGTTCCTTCCTCGTCTCCTGTAAATTCCATAAACGTAACTGTAAGTTCAAAACTGGGAAATTTCCAAAAATACAGTTGGAAATGGTTGTTAATTACCCAAAACGGGAATGCCACGGGGCCGTTCTATGAACTTTGGTTCAGAAATGTGAACCTCCACAGAGGACCGGTCCCACGGCTGCATTTCATCGAACACGTCGAGTTCATCTTCTATGGGTTTCTTCTGGGCTTCCTGGGTTGCTCCGTGATGGAGGTAAATGGGTATCATGGTCATGAGGAGCTGCAGATGCTCGAGTTGCTGAAGAGCCTCTTCGACCCAATGATCCCACGAACTCATCATCGTTTTCTTTCTCAAGCTCTGCAATTTGCAGAGCAGAGACAAGCTGGCGGGTACTTATAAAATGGACAGTTGCCATTTGAATCAATGCACCGATGGGGCAGTTAGTTTCACAGTTGCACAATAATCATTCGACCCAATACGTCGACTTCTGTTGGCAATTTTCCAATAATTTCGATATCTTGGGGTCACTGGTCATTATAAGTAGATAATGTCGTTTAGATTACTATAAAGCAAGGGTAATACTGTCTTTTTACGTTTCAATGGCCATTAATTATAAATAAAATAAAATAAAAATCTAGAACAAGCACAGCGCACTCGCGCCAAAAGTACTGGTACTAGGCGACGTCGTTTGAGGATATAAGGAAAGAGGCCAAGACAAACCAGGGAAAGAAAAGACACAAAAATATGGGTTTATTATGTAACAAAAAAGAGGAGAAAGAGACAACACCACTAAAGAGGAGCTTAATTACAAGTGTAAGAACAATTAGCCACACAGCTAAACTCAAGTTTTATTACATGATTTACCACTTCAGTACAAAAACATAAACATAAACATAAACATAAACATTGCTGTTAAGTGTATCACAGCTTTTGCTATAACAGTACATTAACCTTAACAAGTTTGAATATACAATAATGGAATTTCATTGCTGGATGTTTTCTGATCTTCTCTCCAATTGGTAAGAAATTTATGGTCTCATTCACATGTGAGAAAACTTTCTGCCATTGAACAAGTGAGTACACAACACATGATCCAAATTGTTCCGCCACAAATCTATGCAGAACGCATGATCCAAATTGTTTGTCTGAACCTGGTGAAAAATGAAAATGTTAGAAAGTTCGTTCATTAATCTGACTTATAAGTCCACTGCAAAAAGATGAAAGATGAAGATGAAGATGAACCTGGTGCCTGCAAATTAGACCATTATGACTTTACGATAGAGGGAACATGCTGGACTTTGTGAGAGTCTTCTCCTTGCAGCCTGTCGAGGAAATTTCTTGGCATCTCTTTGAACACTAACTCACGGAGAGTAGTTGCATACTTTATCTCTTCCGGGAGCATCCGTAATCGCCCGCAGCCGACAATTTGTAAACTCCTAATCTTTGGCATTGCTCTTTCTTCACCTTCTAACGCTTCCAAAAATTCCAAAAATTCAAGCTCTAGAAACTCAAGTTGAGGAAAGCCATTGGCTGAAAATTTCAGTTTCTTTCCAAGGAAAGAACAACTTTTTAGTCTGAGAACAAATAGATAAGGCAGCTTCTCAAGTATCTCCATAGGATTTTTGTCAAGACGGGAATGATACAAGGTTAACTGGTTGAGATTTGGTGGGAATTCATGTGGCTCAGGCAGGTTTATTATCCCACCGCTCAGATGCAACTTAATGACATAGCGAAGAGAAGAGAGTTGAGAGAGTGATGGAAACACAATATCAGCAGACTTCAACGACAAGGAGTGTAGGCTTACAAGCTTGGCTAAGGAATCGAAAATTCTTACTCTGTTTGCAGTGAAGCTTCCTTTCAATCCCAACTTTCGGAGACTGATTAAATTGGCGGGGCTGGTTTCATTCCAACTACCAATATGCATGTCTGATAGAGTCTGGAGATTTTGGAGGGTGTCAATTCGCAACTTGCCAGCAAGAAGCCGTGCATGCATGTAAAAGTGGCGTAGGCTTTTCATCTTCCATAACACATCAGGGATCTTCAAAAGACTGAAATTTTCTGCAATATCAAGAGTCTGCAGGTTAGACAAACAACCTATTTCTTCTGGAAGCTCCGTTGTGGAGCTACGCTTCAATCCCAAGTACCTCAAATGGATCATTTCTCCAATTTCCCTTGGAATTGAACTCACATTCAATTCTTCTAATTCCAGGACTCTAAGGAGTTTAAAACATGTACATATATCATAACTGGAAATTTCACATTTGATCTGATCAACTTTAAAGAAGAGGAGCGACCGGAGGTTGGGACTTGACTTTTCTAGGGAGAAAGAACTATTAGAGTAGATAGCATGGTGGCGGGCTCGAGAGAGAGCATGATAACTGGCTGGAGCTACTGTAACTAGATGCCCATGAATATATAGAAATTCCTCCGCCTTTGCCTTCGAGATGGAGAGGTCTCGCATTAAGTCGTGTAATTGGCAATGTTTCACTCTTTCATTTGCACTCCACCTTGCTACTTGAACCATATTTCTATCAATCAGCTCATTCAGATATTCCTCTGCAACGTCCTCCATCTTTCCGCCATGTTGTGGGATCAAGCCCTCTGCAATCCACAGCCGAAAAAGTTTACGTGCGGAGAATAAGTAGTCCTCTGGAAATAACCCCAAGTAGAGAAAACAAAATTTAAGGTAATACGGCAAGTCATAATAGCTTAAAGCTAGTATTGCTGATACACCATTGGGATCACGGGCTAAGAGTAAGCGGATGGTGTTTAGAACCCTTTGCCACTCACTCAGCCTTCTTTTCCTTGAAAGCATGCCCCCCACCACAATGATGGCTAGTGGTAGACCAGAACATTTCGCCACAATTTCCTGCCCAATTTCCTCCAATTGTTGAGGACATACTCTATCAATACTTTCGGTGAATGCTTTTCTGCATAACAACTTCCAACTGTCCTCTTGGTTTCGAAATCGCAGTTCATGGGGAAGGCTTTGGGCATCTGCATGCAGAGCAACATTGTTGTTGCGAGTTGTAAGCAATAATTTATTGCCACTGCAATCACTTGGGAAGGCCTTTGCAAGACTGTCAAAATCGGTGGTGCTCCATATATCATCTAAAACAACCAAATAGCGTCTCCCTTGCAAAAGTTTATAAAGCATTTCCTCCAACTCTTCTTCTAACAACTTCGTCATGTCTCTTGTTCTTGTTGCAACTTGTTTTATAATGCTCTGCAGTATGTCTCTTGTTCTAAACTGTTGGGATACGTAAACCCAAGCACGGCAATCAAAAAAAGTTTGAACATCACCATGATTATAGACTTCTTTAGCACAAGTGGTCTTACCGATACCACCCATGCCTACTATTGAAATTGCTCTCCATTGATCCTCCAGGACAAGGCGTGCCACCAGAGTAGCTATATCTTCCTCCAGACCAACAATATCCTTATCCTGACCACGAGGAGTTGATCGCCGCAGCTTCAGTAGCCTTTCGTTGGCAAAGGCATGACTGGTTCCGTCTCCGATACTTCTTATGCCATATGCTTCATGGCTGATGGAAATGTCAGAGATTCTTGTGCGGATAGCTGCAAGGTCTTTCCCAATTTTGGTACGCGCTTTGAGAGTGGAAGCATATCTGTTTAAAAAGTTCCGCTTCTTGTACTTGAAGGATTCAATTTTTAAGATATATGTGTCAATGAGGTCTTCAGCATCATAAGCAAGATTTCTGACATCAGAAACCCAATTACGTACCTGTAAATCGCTTTCTTGCTTTGCATCCGCATATTTTAAAAAACACTGCATCCGCTTCAGTTCATCTCTCAGCCGCTGGATTTCTGGACGGACATCCTTGGGAAATTGGATTTCAGCAACTACATCAGCAACCCTTTCTAAAACAAAAATAACAGCAGCTTCTGCCATGTTGTGTTCGACAGAAAAACAGATAAGCTGATTTGACCTTGTTTGAAATTACAGAGGAACGGAATGGGGAAAAATGTGTTTGTTTGGTTTTGGCTCCTTGTTTAGTGTAGCGTATTTGGATGATTTGGCTGCAACCCAGTTTCCTTGAAGTTGTTGGCATTGCAAGTTGCAACCCAGTTTCCTTGAAGTTGTTGGCGATGCAACCCAGTTCATTGTTTTGTATTTTCCACGAAACTTAGGAGAAGCTCGGTACAGTGTATATTATTGTCAACTCGGTACTCCATTTCACAACGCGGATATGAAGACTTAATTGCTAGCACGAGTCTTCTTCTTTCCTTTGTCAACATCATAAGAAAAGCCAAGGAAATAACTTCAGTGGGTTCTTCATTCTAGTGGATGACCAAAGAGCATGCAGCTACCGACTATTGGACTTGCTAGTCAAGATAATGAAGACAGAAAAAACTGGTGCAAAAGTTTCAGTGAAAACTGATAACGAATTAACTCAAACAAGAGGAAAAAGAAAAGCAGTCCACTTAAATTTTATCTCTCCGCTCTGCATGACCTTATTGAGAACCGGCCAGAAAAAATTCTCCGAAGATGTGAAAATTGGTTAAAAATTAAAATTGAATTACGCGTATGTTTTTCTTTAGAAAGTAAAGACCTTTCGTCACAAATTCACATAAGCAAATACCTGGTCTTCTTGTAAGTTTCGCCCAGCTTTTTCTTTCTTTGCTTTACAGGCGCCTTTCATATCCTCTTCTCTTCTTTGAACCTGATTAAAAATGAAAATCTTAGAAAATTTGTTCATAGAAATTTGGTTTTGGTACCCCAAATATTTTAGTATTCCAAAAATGGATTTTAGCCTCAAAACTTCAATCCAAGTCACAAGGTGATTCGATAACATCAACTACTTGTTGGAGTTTGATTGAAATACATGAACTTGAGTCCCACATTGGAAAAGAAGAGAAAGTATCTACTCCTTAGTAAGCTTATGGTTAGGGTTCGAGGCTCGAGAAAGGTTTTGGAACAAATTCGGAAGCTAGGGTTTTTGGTTCGAGACTTGGATTTACCCAAACTAATTTTGTATTAATTTTTTTTTTTTAAGTCCACAAAATAATTTTAAATAATTAATTAATATTTATTAAGTAATTTATGAAATCAGTAAATTATTTAAATATGAGTGCTGCTAAATGAACCCTAAAATTAACTGAGTACACCCAACTACAAAAAAATATATTGAATTACTGATTTACCCTAATATAAAATGACCAAAAAGGATATGTGGAATTATGAAACAAATATAATTTTAATAAGTACACCTTATTAACCATATTCAATCCTAATCAAGAGATTACTTGATTCCCATCTTTGTGATCCGCGAGTCAGAATGGCTTGGAGTAGATGAAGCCTTCCTTCTTTCTTCTCAGAACTATTTCTTGGCAACTTGGATTACTTGGTTTCCAACCTTTTGCAATCGTCTGTGCTGTTTCTTTCTTCCTGTTCTTTGTGTTTATGCTCCAACAATCTTTTATCATCCTAATTACCCAATCAACAATAAGAAAAGAAACCGAATCAAAGTCAAAGTCAAAGTTTCTTTATGAATATGAAAATCAATCTGACTTACCTAGACCCTCTCTGAACAACCAAAAGCATGTCTTTTTATTTTTATTTTTGGAGCCATGGATAAATCTCCATGCGTTTGTCTCAGCTTCGTGCATGGGTAATTATGATGGCTTTTTGCTCATTTGGCTTCTTCCAACACAAAAAATGTTATGAGATAATTTGTATTTAATTTCCCATTTGTCCTATTGTGTTTTTAACGAAAGAGGTGGTGATTGCAAGAACTTGTAATTGCAAAAAAAGTGTCAACAATTTTAGTAGAAGCATAAATCCATATGAAAAGTCAAAGATTTATAAACACTATTAAAAAAATCAAGCTGAAAATCAACTATAAAATAATGCTACAAGTATTAGGGTGTATCAGGGGTATTTGTGGTAGTTCTATAGGGTGTACTTAGTTAATTTTACATTTTAATTAAAATATTAGGGTGTACTTAGATCATAGGGTGTACTCAGTTAATTTTAGGGTTCGTTTAGCAGCACTCTTAAATATTCACTAAAGAAATAATAATTAAAACATAATCACTAATTCAAGTAATTAAAAAAGTTTAAGATATTACTTAATTACATATATTAAACTAAAGAAGTTGGCCAAAAAAAGAGTAAAGAAACTAATTTTATATGTTTAAAAATTAAAATAAAATAAAATAACTAAAAACCTCTCCCGACGAAAGTTCGTTAGCATAGGTCTATCCCCGCGACATTTGCCGGATTAGACCTCTCCGAACAAAATTTACCTCTGCCGACAAAACATCTTTAGGAGAGGTCTAATACGGCAAATTTCGCTTGGATAGACATGTGCAAACAAAATTTCGTTGGGAAAGATGTTTTTAAAAAATAAATATAAGTTTAGTATCTTTAGGTCCAATAAATTTTCTTTTTAGTAATTAAATAATAACTCCGCCTTATTTAATTACTTTCATCTGTAATTATGTTTTAATTATTAATTCTTTAGTGAATAATTAAATATTTTAATTAACTTCATAAATTAATAAAATATTTAAATACTAATTATTCACTAAGTAATTAATAATTAAAATATAACTACTAAATAAAGTAATTAAAAAAGAGAAATCAAGATTATGCTATATAAAGGGTATAGCCGCGCGGCTATACGGTTAAAATATTTTATTTAAAGAGTATAGCCGCACGGTTATACTGTTAAAATTCTTTTTATAGACTATAGCCGCGCGGCTATACGGTTAAAATTCTAGTCCTAGAGTATCGCCATGCGGCTATACTGCTAGGATATTCTATTCATACAGTACAGCCAGGCGGCGATACTTCTTTAATAGACAAGTATAGCCGCGCGGCTATACGCTTAAAATATACTTTTTAAAAATTTCTTTTTATTAATTAAATTATATCTTAGCCTTATTTAAATACTTCCATTAGTAATTATGTTTTAATTATTGTTTCTTTAGTGAATAATTAAATATTTTAATTAACTTCCTAAATTATATTACTTAATAAATGTTAATTATTATTATTTATTTAATAAAAAAATTAAATACTAATTATTCACTAAGTAAATAATAATTAAAACATAACTACTAAATAAAGTAATTAAAAAAGAGAAATCAAGATTATGCTATTTAAAAGGTATAGCCGCGCGGCTAGACTGTTAAATATTCTATTTAGAGAGTATAGCCGCACGGCGATACTGCTAGAATATTCTATTTATAAAGTAGCACGGCTATACTCTTAAAATATAAAGGAAGGGAAATGGATGGACATAGAACCATGTGCTGAGACTCTTGTGGTGAACATATGGGACTTGATGCAAGCATGGAGCAAGGGAAAGTTAAGGTCATCTGAGCACAGGGGTGTTTTAAAGCGATGCGTTAGCAGATTCTCATTGGCTTTCTTTTGGTGCTTTGAAGATGAAAGTGTGATTTATGCCCCACATGAAGTGGTAGGAGAAGGGAATCTGAGGGTCTATAAGCCATTTATTTGTGCAGATTACTTGAAGTTCAGAGAAAGCAATGAGGAAAGCAAGTTTGAGAAAGTTGGCTTCACTGTTAAAGAGTTTGCTGGAAATACAGATTCAACATTTTTTAAAATTAGTGTATACGAATAAATGGACAATAAAACTGATGAAATTACTGTTAGATGAAATCGTAGAGCCAGTGTGATTTGTGCTTAGCACAACCAAAAGTCAAACATTAAAAAATCATGAACAGGATGCTGATGCTCTCTGTTGGTGCGCGTTTGGGAGGCACCTAAAGCCTACACAAGTCAACACCTTTCTGTTACCATCAAAGCACCTGCAACTTTATTTACATTTCAATTTTCAACCAAAATAGATTTAGAAATATATAGATTTATTAAAAAGAAAAAAATAATAACTTGCGAGATCTTCCAAATTGGAGCCATTTAAAGCATAAACGAAATCTAAGAAGTCAATAATACCCCTTTTTTTTTTTTACCATAGTACCATTACCATACATAGGTACATCTATATATATAGGTACACTTCCACTAGTAGGTTAGAGGTACTGGGCCAATACTCCATGATCTACCCCTTCTCCGTTCTCAGTCTCACGTCCTCAAATTTATGCATCTAATTAGCAAGTTGAGGGCAAAAATGTCGAGCCGCCGCATCACGTTAACCCTGATCATGATCACTCTCTTCCTCTCTACAGCATCTGGTGATTCTCATGTGAGTATAATCAATTATCCCATATATTCAGCTACACTTTTTTGTTAACCACTCTAATCTTTGGTAGAAACTCCTCCATATCTCAATTCTCAAACCCCACAATTGTTGATTATTTATGGATTATGGCATGTTTACTTACAAGTAATATGAACATATGATTTTTTATTGAATCTTGATATGCAGGACAAATGTGTGTACACCATTTACATAAAAACAGGGTCACTCATGAAGGCTGGTACAGACTCAAAGATAAGCCTGAGCCTTGGAGACTTCTCGGGCCGCTCAGTATGGGTGCCGGATCTTGAGTCCTGGGGCCTAATGAGCCCATACTACGATTACTTTGAGCGTGGCAATCTAGACGTATTTAGTGTACGTGGTCCATGCATGGATGGACCCGTTTGCCGGCTCAGCCTCACATGTGATGGGTCCGGGGCGCACCCGGGCTGGTACTGCGACCACGTGGAGGTCGCCACCACGGGACCTGACACTGGATGTTCGAAATCAATGTTTTATGTTCAACAGTGGTTGTCTAGTGATGTTCCTCCATTTGAGCTCACTGCTAGTGTTGATGCGTGTAATCCCTGGAATATTAACGCTGTTGCGGATGAGCAGGGGAAATGTGGGAAGTTTGTTGTGGTCAATCCCTCAAGATATGAATAATTATATGACCATTTCAATGAGGGAGGGAGGGAGGGTTGAGAAATATTTGGTGCTTTGTTTTGTTGGGAATTAATTCGATGTTTTGGATCCTTTAATGTTTTTGTTCCTAACTTGTATTGCTGGACTCTTTTGTTCCTAAATTCTTTCATGAAATTATGTTACCAACCACTAACAAGTTTTTATTAGGACTAAGACATGAAATTAGAATAAAGAACCTCAATCATATATATATTTATTTTTTTTGGTCTGAACCACGAGGTGGTCCTGGATGGGCCCCAACTATGGGTGGCACCTTCAAGCCTTAACCACAACCCAGACTAATCCCCGCTCACACCGCGTCGGCTCGTAAGGGGTAAAGTATTGGCCAAAGTGGTGACTCCATACTAGAGCGGGGATTGAACCCCTGACCTCTCTGAAGGAATGAGAGTGCCGAACCACTCACACCAACCACCTTGGTTAACCTCAATCATATTTTCAGTGTTGCCATTAGATCAACAATACATTTTTAGCATTATATCACTCACTAGATTAAGAACTAATTACTAATTACTTCGTAATTGTATTATAAACTTTTTAATTTAATGTTTTTCTTGATCATACTTATAATTTATAGAAAAGTTGATAGAAGTCCAAAAATCCAACCAATAGTTAGGTCTAGTTCTCGAATTATTGTTTGTTGATACAAGTCATTTGACTAGTTTGCCATGTATATTACATTCCATTTTTGACATGTTGACTTAATCTTTTGTATTTAACTGATTGGTATTTAAATTTTTTGTTCCTATTATATCCCTATTGTCTAAAACGGGTAAGATGAGGATTTATAGGCCATTAATGATTATATTTGATCATGTAATTAAAGGAATAATTACATTTTGAATGTAAATGTCAGACCTTCATTTTTTTCTTGTGCTTGATTTGTGCAAATTCCTATTTAACGTGGATTTTATTAATGCACATATTGTGCATAAATATGTTAATCCATTGCCACTTATTTTATTGTGTACTCCTTTTATTATTCGTTGATAATACAATTGCCCACTCATATACTATTATTGTTTTTTTCCCATCTTTTTATGTTTGTTTTAGGTTTTAATTTCATTGTTGTGTAGCTTTTTGTAGTATATAATGTTTTTTTTCCACTTTATGTACCTAAAGATAATAATGATTAAAATTTTCAATTGTTTCTCACCAATTGTCAAGTTGTGCTACTTGATGAACTACTACAAGAAGCTCGATACATTTGTTTCAATTATTATGTTGATTGGATCATTGGCAAAAGTGGAATTTTGTAATGTATTAGGGCATTTTATTACATCCACCATATGGTGCGAATTCAACGAATTTTGATACTATCAACTGATTTGTGTTGGTATGCCAACGTATTTTATATGTAAATGCAAAATCAGGAAAAAAGGATTTTATATTTATGGATATTTGGAAAAATTAAAGAAGAAAAATTCTAACTGTCGTTTAAAGACAGAATATAAACTCGATGTCAAATTCTAATTGTCGTTTAAAGACAGAAAACTCGATTGATCTCGCCTTTGCAGTTCTTTACTTATTGGGCCGGGCCTTGGTTGTTAGTTTTATTTCCCCCGTTTCACAATTGGATCTATCCTTCTATAAATACTTGGATACGCGTCGTCCCGCTCTTGTTTATCAAACCAAAATTTTCGTCTTTCGAGCGCATTCACATCTGGACTCTCTCCGGCACTCGAAACTCGAAGCTTCTCCAATCTCAAGCCATGGAGACTCTCCAATCAAACCCTAACCCTCCTCCAATCGAAGCTCTAGATCCTCAACCCCCTACTTTTTCTAATCTGTCTACTGAAACCGCACCCTCCTACGATCTCAAACCTCCTCCCCCTCCGGAAACCCTAGTCTCAGATTATAAGGACCCATCTCCACCATCTCCCTCTGAAACCCTAGCTTCCAATGCTCAAAACCCCGCCCAAATTCCCCAGACTGGTACTGAGAATGGTAATTCAAACGACGGCAGCAAGACGCTTGCTCTCAGGCCCGATATCCAAAAGCCGCTGCTGTCGGAGAATGGATTGACCAACACCCATAGTGGCACCGACAGAGATGGCTCCGGCGGGGAGGAGGAGACGACGAGCAGGCGCCGCCGCCGCAGCCGGTGGGACCCTCAGCCCGAGTCAGACAACCAGAGTGGTGGCGGCGAGTCGGGTAGCGGCCCGAGGAAGAGGAAGTCGCGGTGGGCGGATGAGGAGCCGAAGCCGGTGATTCAGCTACCGGATTTCATGGGAGGTATTGAGTTTGATCCAGAAATTCAAGCTTTGAATAGTAGGCTTCTTGAGATTAGTCGAATGCTGTCTTCTGGTTTGCCTTTGGATGATCGTCCCGAAGGGGCCCGGTCTCCTTCACCGGAACCTATATATGATAATATGGGAATTAGGATTAATACTAGAGAGTTCCGTGCCCGTGAGAGGTTGAACAAAGAGAGACAGGAAATTATTGCTCAGATTATTAAGAGGAACCCTGCGTTTAAGCCTCCAGCTGATTACAGGCCGCCTAAGCTTCAGAAGAAGCTTTACATACCAATGAAAGAATATCCGGGTTATAATTTTATTGGTCTTATCATTGGCCCGAGGGGTAATACCCAGAAGAGGATGGAGAAAGAAACTGGTGCAAAAATTGTCATTAGGGGTAAAGGGTCGGTGAAAGAGGGTAGGCTGCAACAGAAGAGGGATTTGAAACCTGACCCTTCTGAGAATGAGGACTTGCATGTTTTGGTTGAGGCGGATACGCAAGACGCACTTGATGCTGCGGCTGGGATGGTGGAGAAGCTCTTGCAGCCTGTGGATGAGGTGTTGAATGAGCATAAGAGGCAACAACTTAGGGAACTTGCGGCCTTGAATGGGACAATAAGGGATGAGGAGTATTGTAGGTTGTGTGGTGAACCGGGGCACCGTCAGTATGCATGTCCATCACGGACTTCGACCTTTAAGAGTGATGTTCTTTGTAAGATATGTGGTGATGGTGGGCATCCAACCATTGATTGTCCAGTGAAGGGTACAACTGGGAAGAAAATGGACGATGAGTATCAGAACTTTTTGGCTGAGTTAGGTGGGACAGTTCCTGAATCTGCAACTAAGCAGACCAGTACATTGGCTCTTGGCCCAGGCAATAGTTCAGTAAGCAATCCTCCTTGGGCTAACAGCGCTGGGAGTGCTAGCAGTGCATCATCACATCCAGGCTTGGGATCAGTTGGAATCAAGCCTACCAAGGAATACGATGACACAAATTTGTACATCGGATACTTGCCACCTACTCTTGATGATGATGGTTTGATCCGATTGTTTTCACCTTTTGGTGATATTGTGATGGCCAAAGTTATTAAGGACCGGATTACCGGATTGAGTAAAGGTTATGGTTTTGTGAAGTATGCAGACGTTCAAATGGCTAATAATGCTATTGCAAGCATGAACGGTTTTCGCCTGGATCAGCGAACCATTGCTGTCAGAGTTGCCGGCAAGCCTCCACAGCCTGTTGTGCCTCCTGGACCTCCAGCATCGACAATGCCCACGTACCCTGTCTCTCTCCAGCCTGTTGGTGCCTATCCATCCCAGCAATTTACCTCAGGTGGTCCTCTTGGGAATGCACCACCTACTAACTATGCGGGTACACCTGTTCCATGGGGACCCCCTGTTCCTCCTCCTTATGCTCCTTATGCTCCTCCTCCGCCTCCTCCCCCCGGTTCAACCATGTATCCTCCTCCCATGCATGGTCAACCTATGGCTGCTTACGGTGCACGATACCCTCCTCCCCCTGGTGCACCATCTCAACCCGTGACCTCTAGTGAAACACAACAAAGTTATCCCCCTCCGGGAGTTCAATCTGAAAACAGTACCTCTATGCAATCTGTACCAACTAATATGTACGGGGGCTCAGCAATGCCACCAAATGGCCAACATTCTTATCCTGCATCTTCGTATGGTTACTCATCTTACTACAATGCAGTTCCACCACCACCTCCTCCCCCTGCCCCTGTACCTGGATCAACTGCAGACCAATCCCAGAGCATTGGTAATGTGCCATGGGCCACAAATCCTCCGGTTCCTCCTCCAGCTTCTTCTGCAGAGAAGACAGCCTATGGCGCAGATGCAGAGTATGAGAAGTTCATGGCGGAAATGAAATGATGCGGTCCCTCATTGTTGATAGGTATGCACTGCACATTTTTGTTTCACTATTGGTTATAGAAATTATTTTTGGTATCTTTTACATGATTAATTGTTGCTTTGCCCATACGTTCATCCACTTGAACTAGCTGGGCTATCCATTTCTACAAAAAAATTGAACCAGTAAAAAAAAAAGCCCCTCAACTATGGAGACTTTTGTATCTGGGACTCAGAAGGAGTTTATAACTTCATCAGTCTCTCCCTTGCTCCCTCCTGCTTGTGTGAGTGGGTGGGTGAAGGATGTGTATTGTCTTTTGATTTACTTTATAGTTTTTGAATTTTTTTTATTTTTGTTTTACAACGGGACTTTCACTTGGTCTTTTCTATATATGAAGGTTGTTTACGGAAAACAGATGATCATGCCATCATTGTAAGTATGTGATTCCCCAGGATAGTTCTGGATATCTATCCCTGGCTCTTGCACAATTGTGGTTCTCATTTTGTTAAGTAATGTCACCGATTTATTCTAATGTGTGACAGAAGCTAACATGAGCCCCCTTCGCCTCCCCTCTGGCTGGAAAGGAAGACATATTTTATAACGAATACGTTTTCTTGGTGCTTTTTCTTTTCTGTTTTGTTGTATCACCCTGAAAGGCCTTGTTATGCAGGGATGTCTTAAAGACGCATGGATAGGATTACATTTATAGTTTCCATTCTTATTTTGGGAGGAGTTACATATTTATATTTTATCTGTTGTCAATTTGCACTTACATGAAGTCGCTGCATCATTCATTTATATGTTGCTTTTACAGTACTTGACACTTCTCCATTGCCATTATGTAAAATTTTGACAGGACTGATGTTTCTTGGAGCTCTTGTGAACCTGATTTCTTACCTCTTGCCATGACTTTGTTGAAGTTTGGGACTCACATCTTTAACCTTGCTGTAATGTTATGACCTTTGCAGAGACTTGGGCTGGAACTTCAGTTGATCGGTTTCATGTTGGAAAAGCCATTTTTAAACAATATGATTCGTTTTATTTGGGAGCTTATGTTGCACGTAATTTTTTTTATTTTGCTGGTTTCTTACTAATGTCTCTGTTTCAAAGTTCAGTCTGAACGCCCATTATTTGGCACTGATGGTTTATGATGTTATGTTGATTTAGTGGGTTGCATAACTAGTTTGTTGTTTGCCCTAACTGTTTTGTCTCTCTAGTTTTTATTGTAATTCAATTTTTACCTTGAGGACCCTAAGTTTTTCCGACTGCCATGGTGCTGAAGCTGCTCCAATGATGCAGTTATCATTCCATTTTAGAAGGTAATCATGCCTTACAACTTGACATTCTCGGTAGGTGGAAGATATGCCGTCTTATGTTTTTCTTATATTAACTGCATTTCCATATGATACAATGGGATTTGATGTCCTTTTCCAGTTTTTCTTTCGCAGGTAAAAGAAACCATTCCTAATTGGTTATAGCTTATTTTTTAATGTCCAGAATTTTGGTGATGTCTATGGTTTGGCTCCATTAATTTTTACAATTGTATTGGCATCTTAAAAAACCTTACTCCTGATTGTAGCCTATATTGTGAAGCTTTGAGTGTTGCTATGTTTTGTTGAGGTAGAAAGAGGTCCATGCTGGTGTGTTCGAAATAGTCCATATTGGTGTATTCGAAATGATCCATGTTGTTGCAATTAGTAGAGAGGCTTAGGCTACAACAGATTTTTGTTGGTTTTGGGATGAACAATGGCTGATAAATAGTTTATTGCAGTAGATTTTTTCTGACAACAGTATTTGATATCCTGCAACTATGCTGATGAGGATTGGGGCAAGGAGTTGGGTTGTAGCATTTTGACAGACTAGTTGTTAGATTTTAAGTTTCTGATTATAACTATGACCTGGGGCTGGAGATAAATAAACTTGGGACGATCACAAGAAAGTAGAACATTTTCCAATTAAGGCTCTTGGACTCATATTAACGTCTTTGCCATGTGCATCTAAGGTCCTTTTCTCTGTCCCAATAATTTTGTAATCCAGTTGAGTGAGTGATTTGTGATGGATTGGTTACTGTTTTCAAGGGTTGGACAACAAAATAGCTGACTGGTTGGGATGGAGGGTTTAAGTTCCTTTTGTTTGCATTTTTGGTCAGCAGTTTAAAGCATGAGTCAAAACTCAGTGCTTGGCTTTGGTTGCTATTTTTTCTAATCTGGTTTCCTCCCTGATTTAAATGAAGAGAGTTACATTTCAACTTTTCTTTTCTTTTTATTTTTCTTTTACTTCTTATTCTTTTATGTTTCTTTTTACTCTCTTCTTTCCACTTAAATGGAAATTTACACTGTTCTACTTTCTCTATGGCAATTGCTGTCTAAATGAATCCAGCTTAGGAAGTCAAAACCAGCAATGGACTGGTTTTTTCAAATCCTATGAGACGATTGTTTTTGTGAGGTTTTCTTACACCAATTATATGATCATCATGGTCCTTCCACTAATTAGCAACTATGAATACGTTTGCATCTATATCGATTGTTTTGACATGTGATTTGTGTATGTGTACAGTAAGAGTGTTTGTATAGGAATTTACATCTTAATTTTGTCTTGAACATTTGAACAAACAGACGGCCTACAGAATTTTTGTTTTAATCCCTGACATGCGTGGCCTCCATCAATGGTGAATTACTAACCCTGTCTGCAGATGAGCAATCACATGACTCGGACTTAGTTAATTTTTCAGGTTAAGTGATGTATCGAAGTTGAGTTGATCAACCACTGAATGTAATGTTCACAATCCTAACGCAAATGTGTATATATATACTAGGCAGTGAGCATTTACTTTTACAGGGTTTTTCATTATCAAATTTATGCAAGGCGGATGCTGTTTCTAGCTTTGCGGATCCTCTTGGATGAAGCCGCTAGATAATATACATCACAATTATAGTGCACTTTCACAGCCCAAAAGGGCCGCCTTAGAATCATGTTTCTCTTCTTGCCAGGCTCAGGGCTGTCAGTGAGCAGGCAAATTGTGAATCTTGTAGGCTGTTCTTGTACAATCACAGCAATATTAACCAGTTTTCTAAAAGTTTTGGCTTCATGCTCAGCTTTTACTTGAACGTTCAAACCCTATTTTGTTGTCTCAACTGGTTGTATTCGTAGGAAATGAAATGGTATGGCAGCCTATTCTGAGTTGTATTGCGTCTATCATGCGGTTTATAGTAGAACGAGAGATTGGATCCTACCCATAATTTGAATTGAACTTGGAATTTACCACCCCTCAACTTTTAAAAGGGCTGGGGTTCGGTTGAAGTGAAGACACTTTCAAATAGGTAGAGGTTCGCTATTTTTTCAACAGTTTCTATTGCTTTGTTAAATAATACAAGCGTGAAACAAATCATTCGTAATCAAGCAAGCGTTTAACCCTGACGGGTTTTAACTTCACCACCTTTTCATTTTCATGCAGTTGTATTGCTATATAACCATGTAAGTTGAGGATGTTGCAGAGAATCGTGGCTGAACCATGGTAGATTTCTAGTACAAGAAAAAGAGTCTCCCCCAAAAAACCAAAAAGGGGCTCCACATGAATTCACTGATGGAGCTGCCAAGAAAATCATTTTCTAGTAGTGAACCCTAATTCTTCACCATGAATATTGGAAACTATTAGAACGGCTTGTTATGGCGATGACTGAGGGCCTAGTGAAACCACTCAAGATGCTCACCTTCCTCATTAATCTTTTGGGCGCCGTTTAGTTCGAGAAAATTTTTTGATGAGAAATAAGAGTACTTCCACCCCTCCTGCAAAGCCAAACTGCACCAGATGCCATGTTTTTTCCCCTTCAGCTTTTCTTTTCCCCAATCAAGTTACTATAGGAATTTGGGAAGGGGTTTTTTTATTTTTTATTTTTTTTACCGAAAGGAATTTGGGAAGTTCGAGTACCTAGTTTGCCGAAAGGAAAATGGGCTTCATTAATGACAATTCATCTGTTGACACGTGGCGTTACTGGTTATTCAAGAAAATTCCCACGGTTAAGTATTGAAATTTAAGGGTTTCTATCAAACAACAACTAACAGCGTAGTTGTAAAGTCTTTTCGTTTCTCTCAGCGCCAAGGTTCGAACCTCGCCGGTTTCTTGTTTTTTTGTTCCTTCTCCATTTTCATTTTTCTCCTTCTTCTTCGTCCAGAAAAACCATGGATAAGGATAACGACGGGTCATCTGGTCGTCCGAGAACGGTAACAACCAGCTCTCTCTATAATCAATTTTCTTCTTCAATTTCACTACAATTCCATCTTAGATCTGAATTCTTGCCCTGATTTTTTCTTGGTTCTTTTTTTTTTTAGCACAAGTTTATACCGAAAGGTCGCAAAAAGACCGGAGCACCTGTGCCCGCACCGTATTTCTCAAAAACCCTTCCCTTCAAATCCCCTTTCATTTCAATTCTTGGAAATATTTAACATGAATTTTTCTTTTAACGTTTTGTGCTGGGAATCAATGCAGTGAGGATGGTGATAATGACGATGGTGAAAAAGCCAGAAAGGCCGAGGATCTGCTTCGTCAGTTCAATGTAAGCTTATCTTTTCTTTCTTCAACTAAACATTTTCTGTCCGTAATGATTTTTTATGCTCAACAATTTCTTCGTGTGTGTTTTGATGGAGTTACTTATTCATTTGTTATTTGATGTTTTTTGGGGCTGTTTAATAAATAATGATGATGTAAAATGTAAATTTTCCTTTTTATCTTCTTTTTAAAATTATTATTATTATTTTTTATATATAAAAAGATTAGCTTTGGGATTGATTAAAATTAACTAAACACCAAAGGCTCTGTTTGGTTGTTCAGAAAGGGTTGGCGGTGTGAAATCTACAGTTTGGGTCGTATGGTGTGTTTGGTTGCGCTATCAAGATAAGACAATATGGATATTTTTGGGTTGGTCTATACCTTTGTTTTGGGGATGCTTTTGGATATCTAGACAGAAAAGAGAAGGAAAGAAAACAAAAGATTTTCCTTTAGGGTTGGCAGAAAAGATCAAATGAAAAGACCAACTTGATGTTGGAGATGTAATCACAAATTTTCTTTTCTTCGTTCCTTGTAAAAAATGGAAGGCAATGTTGTTTGGTGAAAAATGCAAGTTTTGATTGATTGTTAAGACACTTGCAATATGAGCTTTAACTCACTTCCAATAACCCATTTGTAGCATTTTGAAAGGAAAAAGAATTCACCTTCCATGCATGTTCACTTGTTCAATTGATCTCAGTAGATCAGTAGCCAGGCGACTTCCCCAGTTTTGCCAATATGTGCAGCTGAATGTGATTGTGAACTTTATAACCTTGAGTTACTCTTACGTTTTCATGATATCTATTTTGCATTGGAAATTGTCAATAGAATGTGATATTGGATAATTCGGCTTTATCATCTTTCAGTAATGTATATATACTGAACAGATAATTGATTTTTATCCTTGCATTTACAGGAGAATCTCCAGAGACGGGGGGCTAAAGTCGAAAAGAAATGTAATTTCTCATTAACTCTGCTTTCATATTATAAACGTGACATATTATCTGTCATGTTGCTTATAATTATTAGATTTTCTTTAATATTATAAGTAGTTGTTCTCTGCTTGTTAAATTTCATAGGAATAGGAAAGCATGTTCTTGATGGCTGAGTAGCTGAATAGGATGGATATTACCAATCCAAATATCCAGATGGAGAGGAGTCTGAACTAGGTTAATTACTTCTTAAGATCATATTGGATCAGCTTTCGATTGACGTTTGCTATTCAAACTGCAGCTTCAGTGAGAGTTGCATTTGGTCCAGGAGCAGATATATCCTCAACATCTATTAGAACATATGGAACTGCAAAGGATTGTAATACTGGCAAAAGCAGCAGCTCAGTACTCGTAGACTCTGATGATGATCAAAGTCTACCAACTTTGCCTGAAGTTGGAAAAGATGTGTCCATGGAAGATGCTACTGATGTAGCACCTCTTCAGACTGTGAAGCAAAGATATACAGAATGTTGGGTAAGAACACAAACCACCACCCCACCCCTTCCCCCAAGTAACTCTCTCTACATCTCGTATCTTCTCTCTCTCACCAAGTATCTGGCTTCTCTGGTGCTTTTACAGGATTCTGAGACTACATACTATCCTACTACTCTCCCTCTAAGGAAGCCCAACTCTGGAGACCCAGGTAGTCTTTTTAATGGCACTTTTAATAATCTTAATCTTGTAATTCATAGATCTTATGATTTTTGCATTAGCAAAAATGTAATGATGATTTTCATTCTCATTTCCACTCTTAAGTGTTTACCATTTGCTTGTTTTTCTTTTAGAAGTCCTTAATGAGAATGAATTTGGGAAGGATGCCGAAAAAGAGTATGATGAGAGCACTATAAACCATGCTGCAGAACTTGGGCTGCTGGTGGGTATTAGATTAGTAGTATTAATGATAAACATATCCTCTCTGAAATCATACTGTTAACACTTAACAGAGTGATATATTTGATGGGATGTTACTAAAATTTGTTGACAGGAGGAAAAAGTGGAAGCAAGGATGTTGTTTGTTCAACTTCCTACCATTTTGCCACTGACCAAGCGATCAGCTACTGCAAAGGGAAAAGAGAAAGTTGGAAGCTCAACATCACTGGAGAGCACTGGTGCTCCAAAGAAGGGGTGTAGTTTGGAGGAGCTGCCCGGCGGATATATGGGTAAAATGCTAGTCTACAAGAGTGGAGCAATCAAGTTGAAGCTCGGAAATACCCTCTGTGATGTGAGTCGTAGCCATTCGCCTTAAAGCTAAAAGAAAACCATGATTATCAGTATAAATTTTTTTATCATCGTTTTTTCTAGTCATATATGTGTTCGTTATGAGCTACATTGGGGATGTTACAAAAATATTGTCTCTTTTGTGCTTATGGTATATGCAGGTTTCACCTGGTTCAGATTGTCTATGTGATGAAGATGTTGCGGTAATCAACACTCTGGAGAAGACATGTTGTGTTCTTGGAGGGATCAGCCACCGAGCTGTAGTAACTCCTAATGTAGATTCCCTCCTAAATGTGATTAGCTTGGATTAAGTGCAGCGATTTTAGTTGCCCGAATTCGAATTATGTGCAAATTGAGGTGTAAATGGGGGGAATTAAGCACATGAGAAATCTGGCAATGGTAGATCTGTAAAGGGAAAAGCTTAGTCTGAACATATTGCTAGAATTGCTGACGGTTCTAAGTGATGAAATGTGAACGGTTGTGGTAGGTGCAGCTAGTAGGTGATATTGGATCTATTTTAACCTTGACAAAATTTCTAGTAAAAAGACCAGGATATTATTCTCTTTCAATGATCTATTTTTCATTGTAAAATTCTAATTTTTACAAAAAGATTCAGGTGGTACGTTTTACAGGTAAACCCTAATATGATCAGAGAGAGGATCCATTATTATGCATCCACCTAATCTATTGCAAACCATGGAAATCATAGTTAAAACTTTAGAACCACCACCCAATAACCCTGTTTTAAGGGCTTGAGAATGCAAGCAAAACCTACGACTCACTTTCTTGGCAATGAACAAAATGTTAACTGATCAATCATCGGCATATTCAACAAAACATAGCTAAATATGCCACAAATCCCCATATTGCAGGCAACCTGCTAACTCCCATATGCCAGCTCTGGACGTTCATAACAAAGCATTTGAAATATAAAATGCATAACAGTGCAAAGGAGTGGAAAATTTCAACAGCAAGGCATCCATCCAATGGGGATATACTATCTGTGATGTCATCGGATTAGGGTCAAGCCTTGTGGCTTCGAGTAACCACCACAACCAAGAGGACCACAACGGAGAGCATGAACGATGTTCTCAGCTTCTCCTCAAAGCGATTGCTAGCTCCTGCATTCGCCTTCTCACTGCCTGGAGGTTGAATTAAGTCACCCAGGACCTTTGTAATTTTCTCAATTACTTCCATGACTTTCGACATGGTGTTTTGGAAGATCCACTTCACAATGTTCATTGCTTTATTTTTATCATCGGCGTCCTCATCAGTACTCTGGGAGCTATTGTCTTCAGCTGCATATTTTCAAACCAGCATTATTCATGTGTGCATTCATTGATCTTGTGAGCATTGAAAAGGTTTTCATCTCCCAGGTCCCAATTATTACATGATTTTCAGCTTAGTTAAATTAGAAGTCTAAAATTCATCAAACCCTCCCTATGTATTTTCAATGGAAGAATTGTCACGGAAACGAGCAAAACCTGATTTCAAGTTTATTGCTCTAAGCTACAAAATTCATCTTAATCTCAACATGGAACATACATTAACAAGAAAAACAGGTAACTAAAGCCAGGAAAACAACACCTAAAAGAGGCATCAACATATAAGATATAACAGAAGCTTAAAGATTAAAAAAAAAACTATCATAGTCCTTAGTGAAATTCATATCATACCAACCTGCATAGAAAGATTCCCTGAGCTCCCGCACCACCTCATTGTTCATCACAGCATCCCAAACTGCTCTATCAGATGACAATGAGATCACCATTCTCTACACAAGAAAATCAAAATACCCTTATCATAATTGTACAAAGTTCATATGATGAGATTAGACAGCACAAAAACAGGATACAGTATATTTCACCCTCTGCAAGGCTGCAAGGCAGAAGTGATTTGCAAAACAAATAATTAATTGTACAGAGTCAATGGTCTAAGTTGTTAAATTTATTTCTACTATGCAAACTACTATTCAGAAAATGAATAAATAAATAACTCTAATCTCATATAGTTTCTTTTTGGTAATATAAGGGTCAACAGAGATAGGGACCTGCACGGATGACTCAGTCTGCAATAAATGGAAAGCATCATAAACTCTCTCAGAAGCATGAGATTGCAACATCTTTGAATTACATAGATACGCAGAAGGCTCCATCCAATCTAACTCTGACCCAACTGAGGACACTCTGTCCACCAAACCAGCTGAGGCACTTGTGATTTGATCAGACACATCCCTCTCCAACTCAGAAGCATATTTATCCCTGATGAACTGGGCACGAGAAGAAGGACTGAAAACCCTACCAATTTCATGAAACAAGGCATTGTTATAACAGAAAAACAAAAAACCAAAAAGGATTGTAAATTGTATCAAAAACAAGAGTATGAGTTGTTTACTGTTGAAGGGCAGAGACAGCGTTTTGAACTTCATCCCTGGAAGGAACAGGCCCAAGAACAAAATCCTCAAGAAATCCATGTCTTCTCTCATCGCCTTCTTCACTGCTCCCATTATCCACAGTCACCCAATCAAAGTCATCAAAATGAGGAGAAGAAGGCCAGCTGGGTATGCCAGAATTGGCAGACAGAGGAAGGTTGTATGAAGCAAAAGGTGAAGTGGGTGAAGACAGAGAGAGGTTATTGGAGGAACTGGGTTTTTGGGTGTGCCTAGAAGTTGAAGTAGTTGCAGTAGTGGTGGTGTTAGTAGCAGAAGAATTAGAATTAGAAGAAGAAAGGGGTTCTTGCATTGGTGGGCCACCAGCAACACTTCTTGTGACTGCTGCTCTGCTCACAGCCCTGAACATGCTTCCTCCTCCTCCTCCTCCACCTCCCATGCTTTTTCCACCAAACATCATCTTCAGAGTTTCTTTTCTTATCTTTTTTCTTCACATACCTTCTCTCAGACTCAGACCCTGGATCTCTTGTCTTCTTCCTTTTCTATGCAATTGTAATCTAATCTTAGAGGCAGAGTTTGTGGGATCCCTTTATTTGTCTCTCTGAATCCTGCCTTTTCTATGCAATTGTAATCTAATCTTAGAGGCAGAGTTGTGGGATCCCTTTATTTGTCTCTCTGACTCCTGCTTTGTTTGATATTCTCGAGGACATGAATGGATAGGGTTATTTTAAAATGGAATGGTACAAAAGTTCCATTGGCGTCACACTTCTTATTTCTTGAATTGAAAGTGTTATAAAAAAATAATAAGGTTCTCTCTGTCTGTCCAATTTTTGGTTCTTAGTGGAGGTGGCTCTCTCCTATGTCTTCTTGATTATTCTTTTGCTTGGATATACATCTCGTCCGTTGTTGTTATGTTCATAACTTTCTTTTTTTAAAGAAACGGACCTAACGCTCAACAAAGAAATTAAAGAGTGACTCGAGGTCTACAGATTCCAAGTAGATCTTTATTAAGAGAGGACCTCATACTACCAGGAGGATTATGGAATATTGACAGACTCAACTCAAGACATGAACCCAATTCAACTAGTCTATTTGCTATCATATTGCACTCACGATATATATGATGAATAGAACAAATCCAGTTTTTAGTTATATAGTCTTGTCATCCCCACAACATATCAGCAAGAGGATGAAGGGTTTAAGCTTCCCAAAAGCATCCCAAAAAAAAAAAAAAAACAATGTGTTGAAATATTTATTTTTCTTTGCCAGGAAAATGCGTCGAAATATTTAATATTAGGCTTTAATTATTCTGCGTGTAATTATGGTCCAATTTCTTATTGTTGCTTAATAGTTATGATGAAGCACCTTACTCCGACCCTCGATCGAGTTTAATGTCTTAATTTATCTCTTCATCGTTAAGTCGGTTACTAACTCGATAGAAATTGATATGACCTCTCTAATTTTATTTGTCATGTAGGAGTCACAACATCGATTTTGACGGAATTTTTATGGGACTTGACGGTAAAGATAAAGTGAGACGCAAAATATAAGGAACATGCTATCAGGAGCACTACAATGATTTAATCCTTTATATTTTGTTGTAAATGCATATAAAATAAAACCATTCATTTTTATTTTATTTTTAAAGTATTTTTTCCAAGGAAATTCCATTGTCCCCCAACCCAACCCAATACGAAACTTGTGTAACCCAAGCCAACCCAATACGAAAATTCCTACACAAGTTTGGGCTGCAGAAGTCCAGGCAGCCCCATCTTGGCCAACCCTAAATTAGCCCTAACAAGTCCTCGCAGGGTACTTTGGTCATTTGAAAAAACAACACTAAAATACTCTAAAACCCTGGACCCAGAACCTATATATAACAGAACTTCTCTCTGTCGTAAACTGCAGGCGGAGGAAGAGAAAGCGGTGGCTGTATACTCTGTAGCAAAGCAATGGGTACGTTATTTTCTGCATACATCTTTTAATCCTTCTGTCTGTATCTTTTTCAATGCACGCAATCATAACTTGTTGCGTATTGCAGAGAGCCTCTCTGCATCAAATCAAAGATTAGTAACATCACTGAACATTTTACCATGTACAAATAAAAAAAATAGTTAAGATTTATTGGAAGATCAAAACCAAAACTCACCTCCTTATTTTGGTTTGCAAAATGTTCATTTCATGAGTTCTTTTAGGCGTAAATTAACAATGGAGAAACCAACTTAAAGGAAATTTTGTACAATGTTAACTTATTCTTTGCACCCATGAGTGCAATTTGGATGAGTTTTCAAATAAAAAATGTGAACATCTTTGAGCTGTTACGGGCTAGAAAGAGTACGAATTATGTTTGATTTGGATTGAGATTAGGTTGGATCAAATATGAATATCTTGTTTGTTATCTCTTTTAATCTCTGTTTTGAATGTGATGTACATTTTGGGGTTTTGATATTATTAGGATATTACAAGTACACCTCAGAGTTAGGGAGGAAGAAACAATCGGATGTTATGAGGGCTCTGCAGAGGCTGAGAGCCTTCGAGTATCGCCACCAACCTTCCATTGTGCGTGTCACTCATCCCACCTGCCCCGACAAGGCTCACCGCTTAGGTTACAAGGCCAAGCAGGTCACTACATCATGCTCTTCATCTCTGACATTCATCCATTACAATAACTCTTCTACTTGCTACTGGTACTTGTTATTTTTGTGACTAAAGTTGTCCTCTTTACAGGGCTATGTGGTTTATCGGGTGCGCGTGAAGCGTGGCGGGCGTAAGAGACCAGTTGCTAAGGGCATTGTCTATGGCAAACCCACCAACCATGGTGTTTCTCAATTGAAATTCCAGCGTAGCAAGCGCTCTGTTGCTGAGGAGCGTGCAGGCCGCAAACTTTCTGGTCTCAAGGTTCTCAACTCTTACTGGGTTAATGAGGTACTATGCACAAGGTGCTTTAGCTTGATTGTATTGTATTCTTATATTAATTATAGAAAACTAGAAATATTTAGTGATTCGAATTGCACATTTTTAATGTTATAATATATCTTTTGACTCTGTTTCTTGCAGGATTCGACATACAAATATTTTGAGGTGATCTTGGTTGATGCTGCTCACAATGCCATCCGCAATGACCCCAGGATCAATTGGATCTGCAACCCTGTCCACAAGCACAGGGAGCTTCGTGGGCTCACTTCTGCTGGAAAGAAGAACAGAGGTCTATGTGGCAAGGGACACTTACACCACAAGGCACGACCCTCCAGGAGGGCAAACTGGAAGAGCAACAACACCCTTTCTCTTCCTCGCTATCGTTGATTGTTTCTGACTTCAAATTTGCTTGTGCTTTTTTTAATTGCCCTAGTTTCATCTTCTTCGGCTTTTAGGGATTGCAAGAGACCAATTTGCTTTTAAATTAAATTTATATGGTTGCGTTGAACATGGGTAATAATAATATGATGCTTGCGTTTAAGCTGTTAAGTTTCTTTCTTGTTAGACTGCTTCCAATTTTCTTTTCTTTTACCTATGGTTGCTCTTGCTATGTTATGAATTGTGAGTTGGTTTTCTTCGTTTGGGTATTGGCATGGGTTTTTAAACCAAATGGTTTGGGATTAGCCTTCGCATGGGTTTTTTAACCAAATGGTTTGGGCTCTGGGCTCTGATATCATAATGGGGCAAACCAAAGCTCAGACCAAAAGAAACAAGTAGTGTACGTACAAGTTGAATTGCTTTTATTTTTGTTTTGTTGTGTTTCTTGGTGGGTATGCTTTTGCTTTATTTCTTTTAGATATAAGAATTCTGCAGGGAAAGAAATTGCATAGTTGGATTGGATCCACCATCTGCAAGGCAATCATTTCCTTGAGCTCCTCCACCAATTCAACCAGAACCACACTGGCACTGCTACTTGGTGGGAAAGCATCAGCATAGTGGGTTTGCTTTCCCTCAAGTCTTCACCCTGTCTATCTTTTGAGTCTTCAACAGAACCAAAATGTCAAATACCAAAAGACTTTTTGCTGCATTTGGTATTTGAGAATTTGAGAAACAAAACAAAGCCCTTCATGCAAAAACCAAAAACTATTGAAGATCAATTAAATAAGCTAGGGCTGTGTCATGAGCAAAAAGGTTATCCTTACGCGTTTAACAATCATGAAATGTAACGACTAAAATGTTTTTTGGACACCATGTGAAGGCAAAGAAGCATGAAATTAATTGAAAAGCAAATAGCTAGGTTGACGAGTGATGAGGTAGAGGAGCCTGCCTTGCCTGAGAGAGAGAGAGAGAGAGAGAGAGAGAGAGAGAGAGAGAAGCAAAGAAATAAGAAATCAATTGTGATGATTCATAGGACATCCACGGGTATGTTGGTTGTCCTCCAATGTCTCTAGAAATGACCAGCAATGGTAATTATAAGCTTTGAAAGGCTTGGCCAGAAAAAGTAGAGTAAAAAAGAGAAAGATGAAGGTTATGATTAAGATGTAGACTAGGGTTTTAGACAAGTATCCAACAAACACACACGAATATATTAAAGTGAACTTCTCATCTTCCAAAAGGAAATGATGGCTATTTTTGAGTTTTTCCTCCTTAGGAGGTTGAATTTCTTGCCAGTTTTCATGGCATTTAGTCTTTTCATTTGATTCAAAGGCAGGAAACCAATATAAAATATAAAACACAATGCATTTTAAGGGGGAATATAAGAAACACTATGATCATCACATTGTATTTTTGGCGCAAGAATTATCTAAAACTTGGTGCAAGACACATGGAATAAAAGGAAATGCTAGCTCTAACCTAAACAAGGGAAAATCTAGGCTAGACCGGAAAATGTTATCGAACTCGACATTTTTACTTATATTTTTCTAACTCTCTTTGACAGTCAAAACAAAAAGACAAGAATTTGGTTTAAAAGCATTTTAAATTAAAATAGCCAATGCAATCGTTACCCTAAAAATAGCCAATTAAGAATGTGACTGATAAATTAGTGAGAGAAAAAAATATCCAAAAAGGAAAAGTTAATGCAGAAAGTATATATGCCCAGATGTTTCTTCTTCCGCTGAGCCTGAGGGGTCCCTGCCTGCCTAGCTGGCTGATCCTTGGTTTTCTGAGGGTTAATATCAAACTCAGTTGCCTTATAGCTGAATTAATATATCTGCAAAACTCATGCTGATGTTCTTGAGTTGGACATATTCCACCTGAAAACTACTCCTTTAAGCAAAGTTTTGTTTATCGTGCATGAAAACGAAGTGGATAAACATCTGAAATCACAAATCTAAACACCAATTGGCAATATATATATATATATATGACTGTGAAGTTTGCTTTATATCATCCTCTCTTTACCTAGAACTGAAATTGGGCAGCTTCCCAAAACCGTCCCCCCCACTCACACTGAGTTTCCCTACCTTTTTTTTATCCCTTTGCTTTGGAAGGTCTAAATCATTTGCTTGTCTATTTCATTCCTACACATACTCTCAATCTCAAAACCTATCTTCATTTTAAAGCATCTTTTTTTTTCTTTTTTTTTTTCAAAACCCTTCTAAGTTCTAACCAAACCCCAAATGATAGAGCATGGCATGTACATGCAATGATAATATGGGACCCTTTTTCTTTGGAATGTTGTTCAAATTCACTTCGACCACAAAGATTCACCAATATATGGAAAAAAAAAAGTTTTCAAATGGGTGATTATGATAAAAGCTCATCGATCACATGCATCCCTCTTAATTATCTTAACTTTCTAAACCAATCCAAAAAAAAAATTATTTCTGTTTTCAAGCCAAACGACAAAATTATGCTCTATGTTACAACTAGTTAACCCTTTTTACCCTTTTGTTAATTATATAACTTGCATTGTGATCAAAGTCAATTGACGACCTATATCAATTTCTCAACTTCTTATATCAAAAAGGTAACCATAGTTCTTATGAGACAAGATAAGTCCCCTCCCCCACCCCAAAGTTAATATTTATTTACCCTCATCTTGACGGAGGTGAGACTTAGGGCTCGTTTGAGACTGCTTCTCTAGAAACTACTTATGCTCATAAGCGTTTCTAACAAAATAACTTCTATTATAAAAATCTTGAATTTTCATTAAAAAAAAATATCCAAGTGATTCCTGGAAAAGTACTTGGAATGCTTTCTGAATAAGCACATAATAGGTGCTTCTTTAGGAAGCGCTTCTATGACCCAGAAACGCTTCTAAAATATCGTAAGCAATGCAAACAAGCAACTTCTTGACGGAATCAAAGGTGGTAAAGTTTTTTTGGCCTCATCTCATACCAATAAAAATCAAATCCTACAATCAAAAGTGTGATGCTATTGCTACATAGAGAGGATTAGGAAAGTTAACAAGACATGGGATAAAAAAAGCCATGTGCCTTACTTACTATTTATCACCAAGGGGATCTGCTCCTTAATGCACCTAAAAAGGCATAAAGGAAACATAATAAGCGTTAAGTGGTCAAATTAGCCATCACAAAACGTCACTTAATTAGACACCAACGAGTAGAGAAGGGAGAAGGGATAGATAAGGGTAATGGGTTTGAAGTAGATGTTGCTAGTCCTATTGTTTTCCCTCCTAAAAGATGAACCACTTTTGAGACGCATCATTTGCAACTTAATGATATTTTGGTTTGGTTGCATATATATGTCTCATTCTTCAAAATTTGGGAAAGGTTTGGTAATAATATAGAGTATATTTTTGCTCACCATTTTAACCCAAAGTGTACCCTCACCACCCTTCTCAACACTTGACATGTGTCCCTTGGCATAACAATAGTTAACTCTTTACTTTGTATTTATGCAATCATGGTTATGTCAATAAACACGTGTCAAATATCGAGAATGGTGGTGAGTGTACAACTTGAGTTAAAGTGGTGAGCAAAAATGCTCCCTTAATAATATATATACTAATTAAGAAATTGAAATTAGAGTGCCCTCTAATTTTTGTTTAAGGGAATATTTATGCCAAATGTGTCCTTTTAATCAAGCATATACCTCTATATTTACATCTTAATTGAGTGGTGAACCAAGTTGTATTTTGTACATGATTGATACGTGTTGAAGGAGATATATTAGCCTTTAGGTCCAAATCTTTGACTTGTCTCACATGCTGATATCACTCACTCACTCACCTTCAAACCCTAATAATTCTGTTCTCCACTAATTCGAAAGTGTATGCTATTATAACTTATATGAAGAAAAAAAGGGCATACGAGAAAAGTTTATATTCACCAAGTTAGAAAATAAAAGAGAAGATATAAATTAGGCAGATTGGCCAGGACAATTTAGGCAGATTGGCAGGGACAATTTTTTCACCAAGTTAGCAAATAAAAGAGAAGATATAAATTAGGCAGATGAGCCGAGACAATTTTTTCCTTCCGTTTGATGAGTTCGATTATAACTGAAAATGATTAATTTAGAGTAATATATTCACAAAATTACAAAGAGCAAGCAGATGACTAAAAATGAATAGAGAGGGGAGGGGAGGTGACTGAATGAGTTGTAGGACTACAAGATCTGTGTTTTTTTCTTCTGCAGAAAGAATGAAAGTGGGGTCATTGTTTTACTCTCATTTACTCTTTATTCTCGAGTATGTTTCAATTTTTCAATCATTATGTCATTGGAGCCCACTCGGTAAATTCATAAACAAAATTTAATCTAGACTCTCTCCCCTCTCCCCTCAACCCTAGTTAGAGCGCTGTCTGCTTTGGTTTGGGCCATGCTGGTTTCTAAGTATTTGTACATCAGCCACGGACGTTTCATGTTTGGGCCCTTTGCCATGTGCACAGACCTCACTATTTCTATTCTTTCTTTATTTACATAAAGAAATTGAATGGAACTTTTCAAAGTTGACCATGCTGCTACTGAATGTGGTCCTCCTAGTCCTAACCCTGCATCCACCCAGTGCTTAGCCACGCCCTACTCGGAGAGATTAGAATAAAGAGTTATAATGAGGATCCTTCATAACCGTCCGATTCAGTGCAGGGTTATTATTGAACTATTGGATTGTAATCCCTCAACACAACATCTCATTATAGAAGCTCCCCGCACTACCATATCAACCGAAGCAACACATGCATGAACTAATTAAGAACAAAGTTTTTTGTGTTTAAATTTAATTTCTTTTATTTTTATTTATTTAAATAAAAAAAACAGAAAATGAATTCATGAAAAGCAACCCATTTAATCTAACAATACAAAAAAGCAAACTGAATCTTTGTTGTTCTTTTGCATCTGTGTGGCAATTGCTGCATGGGGCGCTGGCATCGGCCTTAAAATTTGGCACTAAGGGCCAACAGAAAACGCCACTACCAGATTCCAGATTACAACGTTTTGGTAGTTTGTTTATTTCGAAACTCGTTAAGCAAGCATGCATGTTTGTACAACTCCTAGAATTTCGATTTATCCAAAGTACAACATACAACAGTAACGTTGAACTTGCATAAATTGACAAAACTCTGAAAACCACCTGTTGATGGTTACTGTTCAATTTCTCGGACTCCTTTTATTTCCCCTCCCCTCCCCTCCGGTTCTAAATAAATACAAATTTTATCTCCCAAAAATATGAAAATAAAAAGTAAGGTCGTGTCATGTATGCATATACTCACTCTGTTTATTTTTGTTTGGGAAAAGATTTGGTAATATACTTTGTTAGAGTAGGAGGAGAACGATAAATTATTGTAGGATTACGTGATATAATTTATCTACAAGTTATAATATAAGTAAATAACATAAAAATATTAATAAATATTTACTTATATGAAATTATTTACTGGAGGGAGAAGAAGGAGAAGGTAAAAGGGACATAAGCGTCAGGAAAAAGAGAGTGGGGGGCAACCGTTAGGGCGGAAATTGAGATGAAATCACGCGTTGGCGTGGGGGCAAAGTGGACCTAGCCCCATCATGCCTCATGCTTCTTATGCCCTATGGAAGTGGTAGGGCCACACTCCTCACACGCCTCTCACCCAGGGCATGCTCTCGCACGTGCCTTTTTCCATATTTACCATCTATTTTCAATTTTCTTAATTTTATTATCTTCTTTATACTGACTTTGCGAAGGAAAGACAAGGCTGTTCACTTACATAAACCCACTACGACGACTCGCTACGAGACAAGACGACAAGTGAAGGGTATGAAGGAGACAAAGTGATTCTGGGCCCCACTTTAGCACTCTCACACTCTCTTCCGTATTGGGGCCCACCTGGCCACCCCCACCGTTTTCCATGGGCCCCATGGCCTGGCCTGCTCCTTTTTTACCTCTACGGGCCAAGGTTCTTAAGTTATATGTGTTTCTTCTAATTTTCCAAAGGGTGTAATAGTAAATTCGAAATTGAAAAGAAAAAACTAAATCCAATAATTAATGCATGGAAAGAATAAGAATAACATTCCATGTCCCTTTCAAATTTCTCGTCTTTTCTTTGATGTTGATTTGGTATTACCTCTTTGGTTCATGTGAGGTAAATAATTTGCTGTTTGCTTTTTTTATTTAACGGAAATGGAAAAAAAAAACTTACTTGGGTCTGTGGCTCTCAGCACGCGCTGTTATAAAGGCATGCATGCATAAAGCAAGGGTGCGCTTAGAATTTGAATGTCCCAAAGTACCCTCAAAGAAGGCGACTTTATTTATTTATTTTCCTTTTACTTTATTTCTTTTATTTTTCTATTTTGGGCAAACATTTCTGGTTGATTGTTTATTTGTTTTCTATTATTTAATCGGCGTTCAGTTTGGAATTTGGAAAAGAGATCATAGTTCCTTCCATATTGGCTACAAATAGAAAGACAGGGAGTCAGCTTACGAAAGCTTAACTTGTAGTTCTTGAACTTCAAAACTCTGCATATTCTTCTCACTTTAGGTAACTAAACTAAAATTATATTTTGATCTGATATGGACGTGTTTTGTGTGATATGGACGCGCATAGTTATTGTTTTTTTTTAAAGCATCGGCTTTCGCACATCTAATGAATGCAATTCAATGACCGAAATTAGAAATACGTAACTAATGCTTAACTTCAATACTTATTGGAGAATCTCCCTAATAAACATCGCCTATGTATTAGAAAAGAAAAAGAATGTGCTTAAACTTTGACAATATTTTAATCTACTTTTTACCCCTTCCAAAGTTCCAATAATATCATCGATAATCGCGTGAGTAATAAAGAAAAAAGCTGTTTAGTGTAAGTATTAGCATAACCGGGATTTGAGAAGATGATTGTGTTTGAAGCTTTATTCTTATCGTAATATATACTTTAACAAGATTAATGATACAAAGTAAATAATTTGCCATCATCATGCCAAAACTTTATCCAAGTCAAAATGAGTAGAAAAGCAAACCCAAATAACCAGTATATGCGGTATAATATTTTAATGCACATTCATCTCAGAGATCTTGCTTCAATTTATTTATTTACAATCCTATAATTTATTCATTCCTAGAATCTTAGTGGATCGACCGTCTCTGCCCAAAAAACAAAAAGGAAAAAGAAAAACAGAGGTGTGATTTTTGTGTGCGGACATTTTCTTGAATTTCAAACATCCGCGCCAACTTGTTTCATACTGGGTTATTTTGTAAAGCACAATCATGGAGTGACAGCAGCATGTCATGTAAATTATGACAACCCACTTATGATGTGCCATGTCCTGCATAGAATTCCTTTGGGCTTTCATTTTTGGATGATTGGGTTTTTTAAATGGCCTAAATCATCTATCTAGCAACCTCAATTTTAATACAGGGAGCAATATTCATATTCAAATTTTCTTTTTTTCTTTTTTTTTTGTTCAATACCGTACTTTTACTACACAACATGTCACGCTTTATATATAGAATTACAAAAATTCAATCTGAATATGTAACGTTACGATTTGTTTATGTTTGGAATCGCTTAAAACTTCGTTTATATTTTGTAATTAGAAATTTTGTAAGTTAATTATTTGAATCATGTGTACCATAAAATTTATCTCAATAGTATCTCCAATGGAACAAACAACAAAGAAACCAATCTGAGTCATGAAAGTCTGGATAAGGCTCTAAATTAAATTCAGTTAAAACTCAAACTCATCTGTAATATTTGAACCTGAAATGAAAATGTTAGGAAGGGAAAAGAAAAAGAAAAGAAAAAAGAAAAGAGAAAAGGAATGAGAAATTGTTTAAAAAATGGTAGGAGAATATGGTGGGAAATTGGAATGACTTTCTTGGATCCTGTGAGAGACATTTGTCACTACTAAACATTACAATACTTGCCAATTTGTTAGACACAAAGATAAAGGAAACCAAGGAATGATGAAAAGTAGAAGTAAAAGAAAAGGAAAAAGAAATCCCAATAAAACCAAAAGTATAGGTGGATATCAGACAAAGGTAGAATACTACTGAGTTGAGAGAGAGAGAGAGAGAGAGAGAGAGAGCAACAGCCATTGAGAACCAAGATTATTAGCTTACATTGGTACTTTGTAGCAGTAGAACTAAAGAATAAGGAAGGAGAAGAAGTAGTTTTGCTTCTCTCTCTCTCTCTCTCTCATTCAAGTTTCAATCTTATTATTAGCCCACCAAGAAAACCCACTGAAGCAATCATCATCATCATGAAACACCCTCTGCACCCAGCAGCACTCCTGAAAAGCATTTCTCTCTGTCATCAAAACCTTTCTTCCCTTAAATTTACCAACACTCTCCCAGTCTCACCCAGCACATCCACACCCCCAAAACCATGAAAAAACTTTCTTCTTCTTCTCTCTCTCTCTTTCCCTTCATCACATTCTTCTTCTTCTTCTTCTTTCTCCAAACCTCCACAGTCCTCTGTTCTCCTCCATCTCAGTCTTTCCAACTCAATGCTCTGATTTCCCTCAAATCCTCCCTCAATGACCCTCTCTCCACCTTCCATGACTGGGTGGTTCCCAGTACTTACCACCCAAACGACCCCGTTTGGTGTTCTTGGTCTGGCGTCAAATGCCACCCTAACACCTCCCAAATCGTCACCCTCGACCTCTCTCAACGCAACCTCTCCGGCATAATCCCACCACAAATTCTCTACTTGTCTTCCCTAATTCACCTCAATTTCAGCAGAAACAAGTTCAGCGGGCCTCTGCAACCCGCCATTTTCCAACTCAGCAACCTCAGAATCCTCGACATCAGCCGCAACTTCTTCAACTCAACTTTCCCACCTGGGATTTCAAAGCTCACCTTCTTGAGAATCTTCACTGCTTACAGCAACAACTTCACCGGCCCCTTGCCCCAAGAGTTCATCAAACTCCGATTCTTGGAGCAGCTCAACCTCGGCGGAAGCTACTTCGACGGCGAAATCCCCGAAGGCTATGGAACTTTCCCGAGACTTCAGTTCCTTTACCTCGCCGGAAATGCGCTTAAGGGCCCAATTCCACCGCAACTGGGCCTTCTGTCGGAGCTGAACCGAATGGAGATCGGGTACAATCAGCTTTCAGGTGAAGTTCCTGTAGAATTGTTTCTGTTGTCGAATCTCACGTACTTGGACATCTCCAATAACTTCCTCTCCGGATCGCTCCCGCCAGAGCTCGGCAACTTAACCAGGCTCGACACATTGTTACTCTTCAAGAATCGATTTTCAGGCACAATCCCGCAAAGTCTCGGGCTTTTACAAGGTCTCAAGTCGCTCGATTTGTCCGATAATCAGCTCAACGGCTCAATCCCACCAGGAATTGCTACGTTGAAGGAGCTTACAATGATAAGTTTAATGGACAACTTTCTGGTTGGTGAAATCCCAGACAAAATCGGAGAGCTACCCAACTTGGAAAACTTGCTTCTTTGGAACAATTCACTGACAGGCGTCCTTCCCCAGAGCTTAGGCTTCAGTGAGAAGCTTGTGAGGGTCGATGTCTCGTCCAACAATCTCACCGGTCCAATCCCTCCAAATCTCTGCAGAGGCAACAAGCTCGTCAAGCTCCTACTCTTCTCAAACAGGTTCATCAACCCCCTCCCAAACACCTTAACCAACTGCACTTCCCTGTTACGCTTCCGAATCCAAAACAATCAAATCAACGGGTCAATTCCGACGGGTTTTGGGTTCTTGCCCAATTTGACTTATGTTGACCTCAGCAGCAACAACTTCACCGGCACCATCCCTGAAGATCTCGGCAATGCCGAAAACCTCGCGTATTTGAACATTTCCCAGAACCCACTTCACACAGTCCTTCCATCAAACATATGGAATGCAAAAAACCTCCAGATCTTCTCCGCCAGCTCGAGCAAGCTCACAGGTAAAATCCCAGACTTCATTGGCTGCAGAAACTTCTACAGGATCGAGCTTCAACGTAACGATTTTAACGGCACAATTCCGTGGGACATTGGCCACTGCGAGAAGCTTCTCTACTTGAACCTGAGCCGTAATTCGCTGACCGGCATTATACCATGGGAAATCTCCGCTTTGCCCTCCATCACCGACCTCGATCTCTCGCATAATTTTCTATCCGGTACGATCCCTTCCAACTTTGAGAACTGCAGCACGTTGGAGACTTTCAACGTTTCGTTTAATTTGTTAACCGGTCCGATACCCGCGTCCGGTTCGATTTTCCCGAATCTCCACCCGACGTCGTTTACGGGGAATGAGGGCCTATGCGGCGGCGTTTTGGCGAAGCCCTGTGCGGCTGACACGTTGTCGGCTGGAGCCGTGGAGGTTCGCGGTCACGAGCAGCCGAAGAAGACGGCTGGCGCGATAGTTTGGATCATGGCGGCCGCGTTTGGTATCGGGCTTTTTGTTCTCGTCGCTGGGACCCGCTGCTTTCACGCGAACTACAGCCGTCAGATGGACGAGAGTCAGCAGATCGGGCCGTGGAAACTGACTGCTTTCCAGCGGTTGAATTTTACCGCGGATGATGTGCTGGAATGTTTGGAGATGAGCGATAAGATTATAGGGATGGGATCCACTGGGACGGTGTACAGAGCGGAGATGCCAGGTGGCGAGATCATAGCGGTGAAGAAGCTGTGGGGGAAGCAGAAGGAGAACAGCAGTATCCTTATCAGACGGAGGAGAGGGGTGTTGGCGGAGGTGGAGGTGTTGGGGAACGTGAGGCACAGGAACATAGTGAGATTGTTAGGATGCTGCTGCAACAGGGACTGCACCATGCTGCTCTACGAGTACATGCCTAATGGGAACTTGGACGATTTGTTGCATGGGAAAAACAAGGCGCAAAATTTGGTGGCGGATTGGGTAACGAGGTACAAGATAGCGCTTGGTGTGGCTCAGGGGATTTGTTATCTCCACCACGACTGCGACCCGGTGATCGTGCACCGCGATCTAAAGCCCAGCAATATTTTGTTGGACGGTGAAATGGAGGCCAGAGTGGCGGATTTTGGGGTGGCGAAGCTGATCCAGAGCGATGAGTCCATGTCTGTCATCGCCGGCTCGTATGGCTACATTGCGCCAGGTGTGTTTATTGTTCATTATTTAATTATTTAATTAATTAATAATTTGTTGGGATTAGATTATGGTATGTTGCTATTATGCGCGGGAGGAAGGGGTTGACCTGTGGCGTACGTTAGTGAGGTAGTACTTGTTTTTGTTCGTTATTAGGTTTTGGATTTGTTTGGTTAAAGTTCATCTTGTAGGGTGACGAAATCTGAATTATCCAATGCGTTAGGTGGATGAGGCAGGGAATGTTTTCAAGTTAAGCTAAGCAAAGATAATTCAATTAAAAAAGGATAAACTTTTAACACTTAAATCTTCTTCTTTTTCATATTCTAAATTGTAATTAATACACAATCCAAATGGCAATATTGGTCGGTCGGTCGGTCCAATTGGTCAAAAGTGTAACATTTTCTGTTCTCTTTCGGTCCCCTATATATATATATATATTTAAATCACTATTACTTACATTACATCAATACAAAGCAAAAAGTAAAAAAACAAAAGAACAGTATAAAAAAAAAAAAAAGAAGAAGGGAGAGGTTGACATAGATGTCGACAAATCAATTTTGTGCCATGCAATTTCCATTTCAAATGTGGTTTAATTAAATTAACATTGTTGTGTTTTGTTTTTGCAGAATATGCTTATACCCTACAAGTGGATGAAAAGAGTGATATATACAGCTATGGGGTGGTTTTGATGGAGATTTTAAGCGGCAAGAGATCAGTGGACGCAGAATTTGGAGATGGAAACAGCATTGTCGATTGGGTTAGGTCCAAGATCAAGACCAAAGACGGAATCAATGACGTGCTGGACAAGAATGCCGGAGCGGGTTGTGCGCCCGTAAGGGAGGAGATGATGCAAATGCTCAGAATTGCGCTGCTTTGCACCAGCAGGAACCCGGCGGACCGGCCGTCCATGAGGGACGTGGTATTGATGCTGCTTGAAGCCAAGCCCAAGAGGAAGTTGCTGGCTAGTGTTGGTGGCCGTGATCATAATGGGGTTGGTGGGGTTGGAGCTGATGATATTCCTTTGCCACAAAAGCCATCGGCTGAATGTTAATAGGATTCACTTTTAAGCCTTGAGGGGTTTTAATTTCTTCTTCTTTTTTTTTCTTTTTTTTTTTGAGTTTCTCTTTTTTTTTTTTGGGTTAATTTTCAAATGGTGGGGGATTGGTATAGGAGAAGCATTTTCTTGTTTTACTTTATTTCAATGGAATTTTCTCAAAGTGTTACGTACTGTTTTGCTTTTATGATTTTTGTTGTTGACGTACGTGTATAAATATAAGTGAGTATTTCCATAGTGCTGGTAGAGTTTAAAGAAGAACTAAGCATGAAAAAATCACAAGTTTTAATTAGTATGTTAAATATAGTTAAAGTAGCAATTAAGTTTTAATTGTGAATTCAGATTACATGTGAAACAATTGTAGCCGTTAGATAAACGAGTTCGTCGTGCTCTATCAAGTTAATGGATTGTGTTTGCATTCAATGAGTAGATGAACCTCGCTAGACACAACTAAACAATAATGTATGAAGATAAAAGACAATTATGCCACGAAGAAGTTTACATTTGATTTGGAGAGCAAGTGAAGATGGCATTGTGTGATTTCTGTAACCTACGTACGTACATTGATGAAGTTCTTTTACATGGAACAAATTTCATATGATTTTTTTGGGCCCTACTAATAGAAGATTAAGAATGTTCTAAACTAGATATCATATACATTAACCACGTTAATATTAGTATTGTTTATTTGGATTTTATATGTCGTCTCAGCTCGTTGACTCTCTAGTTGGATGAGATGTGCTCTTACACTTGCCTCCTCCTCCTGTTCAGAAAAATAACTTCAATTTCAAAATTTTCAAAAAATTATTCAACTGTCCAAAAGTGTAGTTAATTTTTATACGAGTGATATTCTACTCTAAACTATGGGGAGGGAGATTTGAACCCGGGTGCAAAATGGAGAGCATATCTGCTCGAACCAACTTGGCTAAACCCATGTTTGCCGGGAAGAATTTTTTAAATAGATTATTATAAATAAACCCAATCCTAGATATGTATTTATAAAAAAACCCACGCACTATTTAAACATAAAAACACACCCAAAAGCAACCCCAAAATCAACAATTTATATTTTTTGGGTGTGTTTATAAATGGGTCTTGTGTGTGTAATGATGGGTTTTGGGTGTGTTTATAAAGTGTTTTGGGTGTTGGATTTTTTTATAATTTCAACCCCCATTTTGGGTGTTTTAGTGAAACTCCATTTTTTAAAATATTGCCTTAGATTTAATTAAAAGCTTTAAATGGGCCTTAGTCCAGCCCATTCAAATTTAAGTACCACTCTTGTTTACTCTCTGGCCCAATAGAATAAGCAAGCAAACATTAGACTTGGGCTTTCCTCAGTTTTGATAAATGTTTCAATTCGGGCTTTCTTGTGATGTAAACATTTTACCAAGAACAAACACAAACACCTCAATTTTGTTTTCGATCGACAAATTCAACCCCTTAACTAACTAATTATGTAAAGTATTTTTTAATTTTTTTTGATAAAAAAAGGCTCCTTGTGAAACCCTTTAGTCACATTTTAATTTTCTACAATAAAATATATTTGTTTTGTCTAGAAAAATGGCATGAGCTTGACGGCAATAAATTATGACTCACCACAAGTGCAGCAACCGTAGTTATGTTCTCCTCCAAGTCTCTCTGTTGTTTCTGCGCAATTAGGAGCTCCGTCACCATGTAAAGTACCTTTTCGAGCTGATCAAACCATCCAAAAATTATATTAATCAACTGTTAATTACTACTTAATACAATAATTAATAAACTTTAATTTTTTTTTTCTGCATTCAACACTATAAATTGAGAGCTCTAATTAACCTGCGGGAGCAACTTAGTGACCATTGCTTCAATCCCTTCCATGACAAGCACGGCCGTGGTCATGGCTTCGTATACAGACGCCACGTCAGCCTGGGATCCACCAGAGGAAAATGAATTAGTACTTTGTGGAATTAAGCTATCCTTTTTTATATATGAAACAAAAATATGTGATGAAATATTGTTTGTACCTTAGAATCATGGACCAAAGGGAGGGTGTTTGAAATTCCAGACAATTTTCTGACCAACCTGCTCACAGATTCTTGATTTTTTCTATCCAATTTGCCCCATTCATTCAGTAGGAAAATTTGTGGGTTCAGAATCTGGTACACCTTTATCTCATGCTTGAGCTTTTGCATTTGCATTCGCTTCTCTAGGATATAGTTTCTCACTTTCAATGTTCTAAGCCACACGCTAAATATTTTATCCTGAAAACAATAAGAAACAATTCATACACAAAACACAGGTAATTAAACTCACTAATTTGCTTAATTTAGTATATAAATACCTGTGAAACTCTCTTTGCGACGAGCAGGGAAGCCTCAGCTCTGGCGTTGGCAAATCTCCACTGAAGCAGCCTATTATGCAGAAGACGAAACCGGTGGAAGTCCTCCTCCTGTATTGGTGACACTTTCTTCTGCAGCCTAAAATACTTCAAAACCCCACTCACACCACTGCTGCCGCCGCCACCAGCACCACTACTACTGGATTTAACCCTCGCTGCTTTTGTTGAAACAGCTGGTGACTCCGGTGCCACCTTGCAAGGCAAATATCTTCCTGGAGATAATGCCCATGCAGACGGAGACCGTGGAGGTGGCACCGACGATATTCTAGGGCGGGGACTAGGACTAGTACTCCCACGAGGCAACAACTTACCAAAACTACTAGTAGTTGTATTTAAATTAGTACCTTGTTGTCTAATAACATTTTCTTGACCCTTGTTTTGCGTTAGAACTAAAACTTTATCTTCCTCATGATTCTTACTGGTGGTTCTTGATTTGGTGGTGGATTTTGGGCGTGGGGTGGTGAATCTTTGGCTGTTGTTTGGTGGCAAGGCTACGGTCGGAATAATTGTTCCACTTCTGCTTCGTAGAAGGCGAGGACTAGATTGCTGCTGCTGCCTGCGTGTGAATGTGTTTTCCATACTTGTGGACTTGAGCTCAATTAATTTGTTGGAGATCATGGCTTAATTCATATATGTAAGGGGCATGCATGTGTATAATATATGAGGTGTTTTGTTTGATGATAATGAATTAATATTAAAGAAAGCATAGACGTCGAGGGAAGTCGATAGCACGTTGGGATTGTGGAGCATGACAAAAACTAGGGTTGAATTCATCATGTCAGTCAGTATGTATAATGTATGTACTCACCAAACCCAACAACTAGTTTCTCTCTTTGTCAACGCCCGCCACGAAATATAAAACAAAAAACTAAGTATATGGATCCAACTTCTTATCAATCTTGAATTTCTAATTATAATTTACAATTCATTGCCACGAAATATAAAACAAAAAGCTAAGTATATGGATCCAACTTCTTATCAATCTTGAATTTCTAATTATAATTTACAATTCATTACGTAGTTATTAATTTAAGGGGTTCTTAGATCTAGGTCCAAAACAATTAGCTGTCATTGGGTCTAGTCCTCGTGTTTTTGGTTTTAGATGTAGGTCATTTGACATTTATTATTTTTTTGTTGTGTCGATTTTACCCTTTAAGGTAAATAAGGAAAACACATTGAAAATCTAAGTTTAATGCATTATTTCCTTGAAATTGAATTCCAAATTTTGAATTTTGAATTTTTTTTCCTTGATAATATTCATAATATATAGATAAAATACAATTTAATCAATAAAAAGTAAAGACTCACTTATTATACCAATCGATCAGACAAGCATCCACATTAAATTATATACCTGACATACAGGTAAATAATGTTAATACATACATGTATATATGTACCTGCCTTACAGGTAAGTGTTTTTTTCTTGAGTTTTCTTAAGCAGTTTTTTTTGGAGGTTCATATTTATATACATACGTACATGTCTTCCATGGATTTTTATCTCAGTTGAGTTTAAAGATCCATACCAAGATATTATATGAGTTCAATTAGCTGGGCTAGAGGGTATAACTACCTAGACTAGAGGTAATTTATGAATTTAATTACCTGGACCAGAGGTAATTTATGGGTTTAATTACATGCATACTGCATACGAGGTGTATGCATAGGTACCTTACCTATTGTTAAGGTATGAAGTTTTTATGAACTCTTATTACAAATTTTGATGCATAGGTACCTTACCTATTGTCAATAACTTACCAATTTTAGGAATTCATAATTTACCTTATTTATGTTTTAGGTGCATAACTGGAACAAAAAAAAAAATATTCAATAAATTGAAATAGGCATGTAATCTTATGTGGCGCAAAAGTCAAAGGACTTGGATCAACAACAATTTCTGCGTGGATTGCACCCAAAGTCTCACCTCATAATTGGACTTATGCCAAATTTTCTATTAATTAAATTAGTGATATACTTATCTTTTTAATATTGGAAGAGAAGAGATCTAGAGTTTCAATCCCATATGTGCCATTAATAAAAAAAAATTACGATTTACAATTCATATTCCTTTTTTTTTCGGGGGGTTAACATAGAAGGATTTGTTTTTGAATTCATATTGATTTTTTTATTTTTATACAATCGATATATAATATACTCCAAATTAATCTAATCTATATGAATGGGTGATCAAACTTGGGTGTAAGGGGGCGGGTTCACTGTCCTAACCTACTAGTCTAACCCACTTTTATTAGTCGAATCTGAATCCTCTGCTTGACTTTTCTTCTCTATACGTCACCTCATTAAAATTTTATCTAAGGGACTCTATTAATATGTTGACACATCACACACAAAACCTAAATGCGTCAAAATTTTTGTTTTGAAAAAAAATAATTCCTAAACACAACGTGAGTGTTAGTGTGCAGCCGTTTTCTCTTTCATTTTTTTTTCTTTTCAATTTCTCTCTCTTCCAAAGATACAGTATCTTTTCCGTGCCTCTATCTTAGTCCCTCTTCTACTCATAGAAACAAACACAATTCTAGTGACTACAATTGTTCTTCACAAAATAAGAACCACAAAGAAAGATGAGAAGATGTCAAATGAGTAGTACGTGGCCACCATGGCCATATCAATCATGGTTTTCAGACTTAACCCTTATCAAAGTTGAACTGAATCAGAATATAAACCTACACTTCGTTCTCAAAAGAAAAAACCATAACTAGAATCACAAAACCAAGAAATTCTATGGAAAAAATTAAAATAATGGATCCATACATAAGTAAAGATTGCTCTAGGAAGGCCATTTGTTTTCCAAGAAAAAATAGATGCAGCCAATTGTGCTCACTATTTGATATATTTTGGTTCAGAGGTTTTGATTCATATTTCAAACTGGAGATATGGGCCACTATTAACCTCGATTAGTAAATTTAAAATACAATTAGAAGTTAATTGGATGTAGCTATACTCCTCTCTCTCTGGTTTGGTGCACTGAACATGTTGACTAGAGAGAATATTAAAATAGCCTGAAACATCAATTCAGCAGAGCCTCTGTCTGTCAAGAGACTCAAGTTTCAACTAACCTCAGCAGAAGCAAACAGACCTCTCATGATTTGATTGCCTTGCATTGGCATATTTCCAAAGAAACCCATTAATTGTTACTAAGAAAACATAAACATGCATGAAGTTATAAATAAATAAATAAATAAAACTAAAATAAGCTTAGGTCAATATTTCATTTTTGACCCTTTGCGACATTTCGCCTCGCCTCCATCAACGTCTATATTGTGAAATTAAACTTATTTATTACGATATCTGATATGACACTTCAATTTTGGTTATTATTAACTTGACGTTCTTGCAAAATTAATAATTAATGGTTACTACTAGGACACCTCTCTACTCTATCTTCAATTTTGGATCTCCGTCTTGATAAGTTTTTCAATTTTTTTTTCTTTTCAATTTTTGGATCCGCAATAAACACTCACAAAATACAATATACAAATATAATACTATAAAATTTAAAATGAAAAATGAAAAAAGGACGAGATTGTGCTGAAATTAACTAACCCCTGCAAATATATATATGCATGAAATTGTTCAAGTGTGTCGACTTCTACACTATGAGAGAGAGAGACCAACAATATTTATTGCCAATTGACAAGCTTCCAAATAACATCCGTGTGTTAGGTTAGTTTAATAAAAATAGTGTGTTCGTCCGCTTGCACCTGTGTTCAATCACCTCCTACATATAGTTTAGCAATTGTTGAAAACGAGTTTAACGACTTAGCAATTGAAGTAAAAGTACGCTATTGGCAATTCTACTCTATCCATCCACTCTCTTGTAATTTTTAATCCATAAGCACCATGGATAAAAAGTCAAAGTTGTGTGTTAAAATGTTAGTGGATGAAACGTTTTGGTAATCTTAACTTGACAACCAACAAACCCTATACGAGCATCAGCAATATTAGCGACAAAACACGATTTTAAGACAAAAAGAAGGTGCGATGCGATCCCGAAGGAACTAAAACTCACCAGTTTGATTATATAAGAAGATAAAAAACAATATTAATCTTACAAATATCCAAGTTTTCGAATTAAACGACTAGATAAATGCAGATTTGGGTTTAAATAAATGGGTTTATCCAAATTAATTCAGCCAAAATCAATCAAGCAGATATGCACTTATCCCCAAAAGTTTAAAATCTAGTATCATGAGTATAATTCGAAAGATTTTCTCTTTATTTCTTGGAAATCAGTTTTTTTATATTCTTCTTCTTTTGATCAAAGTTCTTGGAAAAGAGTTTTGAAGGGATTGAATTCGAGGGAGGAAGAGTCCACTTGGGAAAACACGTGGGCTATGTATGGGTAGGTTGGAGGTCTTGGCTTGGCTGAAGACTATATTGGCATCACATATTAATTGCAAAATATTTATCTAATTAATGGCATTATGTGACTGGTTATGTCATGCTTGACTATGCATGGCTTCACCACACTGCTATTAGTAGAGAGAACCCAGAAGATAAGAAGGAAGAGAGCTGGCTGCTCTGCTGGGCTCTCTCTCTCTTGACTTCTTCACCAACTGTGCAAACTAAAAAGGAGGAGATGACAGGTAGAAGCTAATCTTTATATCCAAACAAAAGAAAAAGACACAAAATTCGAAAAAAAAACTTGATGAACTTTCTCTCTCCAAACCTCTATTTTGTCCTTGTATATTTCACCTTCTTTTCTTGTCAGGAAAATGAGGAAAACAGTTCTGATTAGCTAAAAACCACTGGGTGGATGCAGGGAGCAAAAACAAGGGCAGCTTCATTGTAAATCATTAATTTATACATGACAGTGCAAACAGAGCAAATTAACCTTTTTAAAGAAGATTAATTGAATGTGAAGCACAAAAGTTACTGCCTTATCTCCACTACCTAATCAGGCAGGGAAGAGGTCTGAGAAGGAAATTGTAAAGTCATGGAGTGAGATAATCCATTTCATGCAGAAGCACCAAGCTAAAAAATAATATAATAAGCATAAGAAATTAAGCCAAAAAAAAACCTATTAGAATCTCCCACAGAAAATTCACTGTATACCCATTCTCAGATGGGAAATGAGAAATTTCTAGTTCATCTGTATCTACAAAAAAAAAAACCATTTTTGAAATGAAAACTTTTACCCCTAATTTCTAGTTCATCAATCAGAAACTGTTGAAAACTCAACCTGGCTAAGCTCTCCATCTTCCTCCTCTGGTGCTGGAAGATTGAGATCTATCACCAAATTGTCTACAAAATTAGTAGAAGATGATGACACATTCCTAGCATTGTGAGTCAAATTGTTGTAATAGTGAACTTTCTTGTGCCCACCAAGTGCTTGACCAGAATCAAACTGTTTGAAACAAAATGAACACTCAAATGTCCTCTGCTGATCAACAACCAAATTACCACTATTGCCATTGTTACCAATGACATCTTCTTCTTCTTCTTCAAAATCATCATCATCATCATCTTCAACATCAAACACTTGGGTCTTGATTATTTTCTTGTGACTTGCTCTGTGGCCCCCAAGTGCCTGATAAGATCGAAACGCTTTGTTACAAGTCTCACACTTGTACTTCCCCTGAGTCAGGGCTCCGGTTTGAGCCCGAAAAGCCGACTCGTCCTCGTCCTCATCCTCATCCTCATCTACAGATTCATCTACTTCTTTCTTTAGTTTAGCTTTTTCCCATTTTCCCCATTTATCCATTGAAAGCATTATGAGACACCTGGCAACATCTTCAGTTGAAAAAGCATCAGAAACAGAACTCACCTGCTCTGCCTCAAGAGCCGCCTCAGCCGCTTTCCCAATCACTTTACGGCGCCGTTTGGATCTTCTCCGAGTTGGGTTCCTCGGGTGTGACTCGGTGTCGCTATCGCCGTCATGGATGGCTGAATCCAGAGATGGAGAAGAATGCATGGCCCTGTTTGTTGATGAAAGTGGAGGCGATAACTCGGGCGAGTTGCTGAGTTGTTGTTGTTGTTGCTGCTGCTGCGACTGCGGCGACTGCGGCTTTGCAGGGAGAGGAAGCTTGGCCAGATGAGATCTCATGTGACCACCCATGGCTTTGCCATTGGCGAATCTCTTGTTGCAGATCTTGCAGATTCTATGCTTTTCCATGGAGGAGGATGAAGAAGCACAAGAAGATCTCTGTTTTTGCTCTGTTTTCTCTTCTTCCTCTCTTGGTGTTTGGTTTTTGTGAAGAAGAGAAAGAGAGAGTACGAAACTTAATAGGTCACCAGAAATGAGTAGGTGACAAGCATTTCTATCGCAAAAAGAACAAAACCAGAAAGGTCAGAGTGGATATGGGAAATTTTAAGGTGTCCTTCGGAGGCTGTGGCCAAATGGTGCATGATATATGGCTTTATATTTTCATATGATGCCATTATGATCATATCTGACTTAATAAAGTATAAAATTCAAATGCACTCCAAAATAAAATTAAAGTTTTTGTTTTTTAATTTTTCTTTTTAAAATCATACTAATTTGCCACAAAATCCCTTCTCCAAATTCTCTCTATTATTACTAGTTCAAATCAATCAATAAATTACCCTAAATATGAGTTTAGCTGACTGGTCACCACTCATAATTAAAATCAAAACAACATTCCTAAATAGGAGGATATACTTTATAGATTCATATACGTGGTCATCTCTTAGTGCATCCAAGTTTTATGCATCAATCACAGCTCGCCTCCTGTATCCACGTCGACTATTAGGTGACATGTCGTTTATATCCATCTTTTTCTTTTCATATGGTATTGCATCATTTAGCTCAAATTTATTCATATTTTTCAACATTGACATCACAAAAAATTTATGAAAAAAAGTAAGGATGTCAGAAGTCATTCAAAAACACACCCCCCACAATGTATATACCGCCCACTAGTTGGTGTGGAAAATTATGAATTTATAATGTGACAATAATAAATATTTTATGTGTATAATTCTACAAGTATTAAAATTCGTAGAATATAATTGTTTATTATAATTTTGGAATCAACGCCCGTAATAGAACAATCTTTAATTTACATGAATGGATAAATAACAATTCGAGAACTAAAGGTAACTTGGACTCTTTAACATGAAAAAAAAAGGATAATATTTTAAGTTTGACTGGATTGGGACTTGTATTGGGCTGGGCTAACTTGAGATGGGCCTACACTAGTGGTTCGTGGCTTTTTTATTATCTTTGGCGGATGATGAATAACCTTTTCTATTTATGGAATAAAAATACCATTAAACTACAAGCTAGTTAATTATTGTCCGTCATTTCTACTAACTTCGTTGTTTGGCCGCATTGCTTAGTTAGTTGAGCAACATGTTTTCTCATTTTGCCATTAAATGTTACTTCTATAAATAAACGAAAGAAACAATACAATTCCACTTTAATTAGGCTCCTAAATAGCTAGATCCAACTCCATCTTTCCTCTGCCGATGTGCTCACTTTACAACCTAAACCATTGACAATGCACATATCGAGTTGTTATAGGTTAATAAGTGACTATATAAAATTCATATTCTTATTATAATTCACGTATATTCAATGGTAAGTGTCTTTTAATAATCCATCAAGTGTCTTGAAAACAATTTATGTTAAATTATTAAGGGAAAAGTCTTGAAAACAATTTATGTTAAATTATTAAGGGAAAAGCATACGAAGGAAAGTTGTTTTGGAGAAGAAAAAAAATACATCGATAAAAAGATAATGATACAAATGTTTAACCTTACTTTTTCTTAATTTAACTTTTAATTCAAAATATTCGTCAATTTTTTTTTTGTTCTTTGGTTAAATTTATCGTCTATTTTTTGACACATGCATCCTTTTTTTGAATACAAATGATAATCTAAACTACAAGAGAGAGGGGGTTTTTGACACGCATTACGAAAGTGCCACATAAATTTGAGCTTAAGACCGTTAATATACAAGTCAAAATCTATACTTCCGAAAATGCCCTTACTGTAATTAAAACCTTTATCGAGCAAACAAACGCCTCAGTCACACGCAGTGGTTGCCTCTTCCCGCCAAACGCACTCCCTCTCTCCACAGTCCCATAATCGAGTCTTCGTCCTTCCCTAAATTCACTGTCAGTCTCGTATATTTAGGGCTTTCTTTGTGTCCTTTGCAAGAAAACCCTAGTTCTCAGACCCAACCATGGAAGACCCCATCTCCGGCTTCCGTCAGCGTTCCGGGTCAGGCATCGTCAAGAGAGTCCGATTGGAGAACTTCATGTGCCACAGTAGCTTGCAGATTGAGCTCGGCGACTGGGTCAATTTCATTACCGGCCAAAATGGAAGTAAGCCCTCTTCTTTCTCCCGCTACGTAGATGTGTGTGCTTCATTTGGGTCTGTAAAATTTATGCATAATGAATCGAATCCCCTTTCTTATGTGGATTATTTGGTCCATAAGTAGTGTGTTTTGTAAATATCAGCTGATTTTTGTAGGTGGTAAAAGTGCAATACTTACTGCTTTGTGTGTTGCATTTGGTTGTCGAGCTAAAGGCACTCAAAGAGCGTCTACATTGAAGGATTTTATAAAAACTGGTTGCAGGTTCGTGGGGTTTGCCTTTTTCCAATTTTTTTATTTCCTTGCTACTGGTTTTGCTTTGTGTTTGCGGTATGACAAAGCAACTCTTAGCTCCTCTGCTGATTGCTCTTGGATGTGAAATATTTGTTATAGTAGCGAACTGATTGCTTAACTAACCAAGTGCTAAATTTGCACCTTTCTAGCTGTGTTAGAGCTCTAAATGGGCGGTGTAAAATTCATCTGCTGCCAACTTTCTTCCAAAAATAACTCATGAAAATAGTAATAGTTTGAGTGTTGTGCTCCACATTTTGAATTCTTCTATGTATTCTGTTCAAGGATGATGATTGTTGGTAGTTTGATGCCTTCAATTTCAAGTGGCTTAATGCATGTTAGGAACATCAGATAAGCAAACACCTTAAGTGGTGCCATTTGCCTTTGAGACACTTAAAAAAGTTATCCAGTTTTTAAGTATCTGTCTTAAACTACACACACATATATTTTTTACAGTCTCATAATGTTATCTGCCATTTTTCATTGCAGTTATGCTGTTGTCCACGTGGAGTTAAAAAATCAAGGGGAGGATGCTTTTAAGCCTGAAATATATGGTGATGTCATAGTTATAGAGCGCAGGATTTCGGGAACTGCAACCACCACTGTTTTGAAAGACCAACAAGGTTTAAACTTTACATTCCTTGCTTACATATTTTTCTTTCTCTCTTTTCTCTCGCTCTCTCTGTATCTCGCCCTCCTCTCTCTCTCTCTCTCTCTCTCTCTCTCTCTCTCTCTATATATATATATATATATATATAAGTGTGTGTGTGTGTGTGTGTATCCCTGCACATAATTTTCAAAACCTAACCACTTCATTAAACTGGTTTCCATTGTGTTCTTTGGTCCTGTCATGTGTTTTCGATTGAGAAACTCTTCATTGGACTCATATTAGCAATCATGTTCATAAATGGCAATCTCTGGTTGGACCTACTTATATTTTGGAAGATTTGGGATTTGGTTACTTAAACAAGGAGTGTATAGAATTTTACAGCATTAACTTTCAGATACCAGGTGGATAAATTTTTCATAGTATTTGTTTGTTCGGATTTCTACCTGCACAAAAGTTTGGCCCAATGGCTTTCCATACTGACTTCAAATGGGAGAATTTTTTCATATTGTTTGTAACACTTTTTTTTTGGTGTCGATCAGCTAGAAATATTGTTGGCATGGTATGTTTGTTGGCCTTTTGGCAATTTGATTCTTTTGTGCTTTCATGTGAGGCATCTGGCACCACAAGGTTGTCTATGTATTAAAAGTCACGAAGGAACATGATTGTTATTTTCTGTATCCATCTATCTTGTACTAAACATTTATAAATTTCTTTTGAAGAAAGTTCCTCTGACATAAGATAATTTTTCATGTAGACATAATGAATGGACTTACATCCCTTTTTAACCTTATTCTCCAATATTGTTCCCCCATCTTGCTTAAACCATAGAAGTAACGAGTGCCTTGTGGAAGCATTGTTTGTTTGTTTGTTTTTCTTTTCTGATGATATTATATGATATTGTTAAAAAACATAATATGTTGTGCTGTATTCTAGTGCCACAACATTGATTCATGAGGTTGTGGTTTTCATTTGACCTTGTTCTCCATCTGAGTTGTTTGGCAGGAAAAAAGGTTGCTAGTCGGAAAGAGGACCTTCGAGAACTAGTTGAACATTTTAATGTGAGTGTTCGTCCTAGTACTTCTTGGTCACCTTTGCATTAGCTGTTTATCGATTGTCCATGTATATGGTTCTTATTAGGTACTGAAATCAGCATGTTCTCATTAAATTTTAAGACACAGTCTGGTTCCTTTAAATTAGCATGATAGACTGAGACTAACAAGGTTGCTCTCTGTTACTTTTTTGTTTCATGATGATGGAATGTCTAAATTGAATGATAAATCCATTATTTACACCATTTAGGAATTTTGTTTTAAAATAGAAAAATTACAGGTTTGCATTATTTGCATGTCAACCCTTCTCTTCTTGAAATTTTGTTACTTTCTTTCATGGCTTTGTGCTTTATGGCAGATTGATGTTGAGAATCCATGTGTAATAATGAGTCAAGACAAAAGCAGAGAGTTTTTGCATTCTGGCAATGACAAAGATAAATTTAAGGTGATGTTATGTGTTGCGTGTTCTCTGAGCACAGAGTTCATAGGTGTACTATACTGACATTTGATTACTCAGTTCTTTTTCAAGGCCACGCTTCTTCAGCAAGTTGAAGATCTGTTGCAAAACATTGAAAAACAGTTGGAGAAGGCAAATGTTGTTGTTGCTGAGCTAGAGGGCTCAATAAGACCTATAGAAAGGGAACTTAATGAGTTGCAAGAAAAAATTAAAAACATGGAGCACGTTGAAGAAATATCTCAACAAGCAAAGCAGTTAAAAAAGAAGCTCGCTTGGGCATGGGTATATGATGTAGACAAGCAGCTCGAGGAACAGAATGTAAGAATTGGAAAGCTGAAAGATCGCGTACCTCGATGTCAAGCTAAAATTGATCAACAAATAGTGAGTACAAACTGTTCGCATTGTCATAGATGTCTCTCTATATATTCAACATGGACTGTTGTCTTTCCAGTTTAGAGGTATCACCTCATATTGTCTTGTATTTATTCATCCCCATCTAATCTGTTAAAAGCAGTTATTCATGCAGAGTGCTTTAAGTTTAAGGCACAGCTAGAAATCTCTCTTTGGGGACATGACATTTTTGTGTTTTTTCTTAAGAATGATTGTTGGATACTTTGCACAGGGATGAATAACTCTTCTATCCAAATCCCCTACTACTATGAGTTGCCAAGTTCCAGAAAACATTTCTTGTTAAGAATGATTTTAATTCTGAAGAAGTATTTTCTTCTGAACTATTATATTACCTATATGTGGCGTTTATTGTATTGCCAAATGTTTGACAAAATTGGTTAACTTCTTTGTCAAACATTTGGCAATATAAATGGTAATTAATCTAGAAGCTTTGGGAAATTTCTAACCTACATCCTATGCTTTATCTGGACTTTTAATAAATAGTTCACTCATGATTTAGTTGAAAGCCATTGATAGAAATTGGGCAAGCAATATTATGGGGAATCAAGTCCCCAGCTTTGAAAGGAATTGATTGAACACACAGAAGAAAATCTAGAAGGAAAACAGATGTCATTTATTTTGTTTTATCCGTGTTGCAGGGTCAAGTGGCGAAACTAAGAGAATGCTTTGCCTTGAAGAAATCTGAAATTGCACACATGATGAAAAAGACATCAGAGATTAGGAGAATGAAGGACGAATTGCAACAGACTCTAGCATTGGTATGTTGAAAGTTTGTTCTTTTAATAAGGCATCTGAGTGAAGGATAAATTTTTTTATTTCCCCCTTCTTCCCTCTTTTTCTCTCTCTTAAAGGTGAAAAAATAAAATAATTTAATGAGACTTGAAGCCTAGAACTGCTTTGTTTCAGAAAAAAAAAAATGTTCTTCTGAGATTTCTTTTCACTAGCAAGTCATCTAAAAAAAGACATACAACTGCATTTTGGTTTAAATGAAATTGCTGAAAAACTTTATTGTGTTGCAATTGTTGAAAGTACGCGTTATCTTTCTGAATGTATTTTTGTGTTTGAGTTATTAGCTGTGTAATTCCTGTTCCCTTTCTATTGCTTCTATCTGGTGTCCTTGTATTGTTCATGTAAATATTATGTCCTTTCTAGTTTCTACTTTTTATGGATCCCAAATTCTTTTCTCAGGCTACAAAAGAGAAACTTAAGCTAGAAGAAGAATATGGCCGCAAATTTAACCAAATCCAGAAGATGATGAACTATGTTAGGTCTCTTCAGCAACAGGTTCAAGATACCCAGGAGCAGCATGCCAAAAATACACAGGTTTTTCTGTTTGGTGTTTATTTTCCTTTTGATTTTTTCTGTTTGCGGTTGTGTGCCGCTTATTCATAGGGCTTAACTGTTCAAGAGCAACTAACTGTATGGGAGTTTTTCCTCTCTTCATTCTGTTTTTCCTTGGCATTACTATGTTATACCATTTTTTCTTGAAAATATGCTTCTATTGATGTGAATATTAGATGATTTACATGAAAATCTCTAGAATAGTGATTCGGTATGGTTTGAAACGATTTACCTCAATTAGTAACCCTTGACAAAATTATGTTTAATAGAAAACCTTGACACAAGATTTAATAAAAACCTGATGAAACATTAACCCTTTATAATCTTCAGGAAAACCTTGACACAAGATTAATAATGAAAAATAGCAATGCAATAGAAAATCTAACACACAAATGCATTTGCCAGTGGTTGAACCCCAAGACTAACCTTCTTAGTGACTCAAATTTTTTAAAGTATCCATAAATTCATTTCCGTACCCAATTTGTAATGACTTTTTTTTAATGATAATTATTCCCTATTCAAAATTATGACGAAATCCTTTAATTTCTGCATGACACTGTTGTAACTGATTTGATATGCCAAGATAGAGTGACATGCGGCGTTCATTTACAAAAAACATAGCGGGCATTTGAATACATAGGTGACTGTTTCCAAGCATCTTTAAATTATCAGCTTTTAGACCACTGATTTTGACACTTTTGCAGGCAGAAGAATCTGAAATAGCGGAAAAACTGAAAGAACTCCAAAATGAGGTTGCTAGCATTGAATCAATGCTTGCAAGGTTTAAAGTCATTAATTTCATCAGTATATATTTTGAATTGCTGTCAAGGGAGATTTAACCTAATCCCCTTTGCATCTTCTGATATGATATTTCAGGTTGAAGGAAGAAGAGAATGCCTTATCAGAATGCGTGCAACAGACAAATAGTGAAATCAAAGAAATAAATGAAATGGTGTGAAATGTTTGACTTGATTTAATGACTTGAAATTGCTTATCACAACTTTTTCTCATCCTTTTATTTTGTTGATTAATAAGTTAAAATTGTGTTGTGCAACTCGTTGTCATCCTTTTCTTGGGTCTCTCTCTTAGTTGCTCTGTTTTTTCCTCATTTATTTTGTCGGATTTCTTCTCTGGAATCAACTTTTCACAATTTTATGTGGACAGTGGTATTGGATATGGCCAAAAGATAGCTATTTGCTGTTTGTTGCATATATACTATTCTGAAACTATTTTGAAAACCCCTAGGTATCTTGCCATACATTCTTTTCAACCCTGAATCTCCTGATTTTTATTTTTTATTTTTATTTTATTTTAAAAAGTTAACTGCATTTAAGCACAAGCTCTACTTCTGGAAAAGCCTAAGTTATTTTAGATCCTTTGTCCCAACTCATCTATTTCGATAAGGGATATCTTAAGTGCTTGTAGGAATTTAGAAGAACCATAAATAGTAATTTGGAACGGTATCTTAGGAATATGTTCCTTAACAAATTCCAAATAACTTTGGTTTTATAAAAAAAAAAGAAAAAGTAAAGGTGGCTACTTCTAGAAAGATTCAAATAAGAGAGTAACATTGGTAAATTTTGGTTTTAAATTGACAAGTTTTGGCATGCATATTCACATAATGGGGATAAATGTCCTACTATTATAGCCAAGTCCTATTTTAGATGGGAATGATGTTAAGCAACACATATTGAGCTGTCATGATTCAGAAGTAGGAAGACACAACTGCTGATGCAGAGTGTACTCTCAGGAGTTTTATATATTGCTTCATAAAGGGGACAGGGTTCTCCGTTTTGTCATGGTAGGTATATGTTTAAGTGGTTGAGAGAAAATTGGGATAATAGAAAGGGTTTAAAGAACCTGAAAGAAAAGAAAAAGCGAACCTAAGTATAAGGCAGGAAAAAAAACAGTGCTTGGTAAGATCTTCATGTCTAGCCTTTTAATTTATAATCTAACTGTGTTGTCAATATAGGTTGCCTCCATATATATATATATATATATATATATATATATATATAATATTAACTATTTTATCGACAATACATAATTTGTTTGTCAGACTTAAATAGCTATGTTTGTTGAATGTATTTATAATCACATGTTGGTCTTCTAGATTCAAAATTATGACATGAAGCATCGGGAGATCTCAAATACCATCCGGGAGCTTCAGCGAAATCAAACCAACAAGGTCTGGTACTATCGATCTTGTGGTCTTAGATGCATGAGAAAACAGCGGACTCTGTACTGTGTCACTTATGCATAAGCAGCCCATGTGCATTAGATCTCGTGCTGCCATTTTACCAAAAACACTATAGTGCTTAAGGAAAATGCTTTGTTTAAACAGGTTACAGCTTTTGGTGGAGATAGAGTGATAAGCCTTCTACGCACAATTGAGAGATATCATCAGAGATTCCAAAGCCCTCCAATTGGTCCAATTGGTGCTCATTTGGTAAGTGTGGAACATCTGCATTATATCTACAAGTTTAGTAAACTTCTACTGTGTAATGTTGTTTTTGCACTTTTATATTTTACTGTTACGTGGTAAAGGAGAACAAACATGTCAGTGGGCTTCCATAAGTTCTGATGACATGTTCTGTTCCTTAGCAGGCATATTGCTTCATGTTTTTCCCCTGTTTTACAATATCTATAATTTACATGATGATAATAAATAATTTTACTTATTACTTGTTGCTAATTTACGCTTCTATCACTTATTGTTCTTTCTAGCAAGCTTCTATTTTGTGGATGGGAGTCAATTTCATTGCTACTTGCAACTACATGCTAAGTGATCAATCTTAATACAATGATTGTTTCTGCAGACTTTGAATAATGGCGATGTCTGGGCTCTTGCTGTTGAACATGCCATTGGAAGGTTGCTCAATGCTTTCATTGTGACAAATCATAAAGACTCACTTCTTCTGAGAACATGTGCAAGAGAAGCAAACTACAGTGACCTTCAGATTATTATATATGACTTTTCATTACCAAGGTAGATCTTTAGTTCTTTAGATTGCTGTCTCATTCAGTGCATGGTGATTCTTTCTGTGACTGAACAATCCATCGTACTTTCTGATGTAGGTTAAATATACCGCCTCACATGCTTCCACAAACAAGGCACCCAACTACTCTTTCTCTTCTTCATTCTGAAATTCATACTGTTTTAAACGTGTTGGTAGATATGGTAAGTTTACAGGCTTCTTCTGTTCGTGTCCGTGATTAATTGTTACTTCTATTACTTATTGATCTTGCCTGACTTCACATTTATTTATTTTTGTGTGCTCAACTGTGGTTAATTTTCCAGGGAAATGTTGAAAGGCAAGTTCTCGTGAGAGATTATGATGCAGGAAAAGCAATTGTATTTGACCAGAGGGTTTCAAATTTGAAGGAGGTTTACACCTTAGATGGCAGTAGGATGTAAGCTAGAGATCCATGCCCTGTTCCTTTATGCATTCAATTTTCACATTCACAACTGGTTCACAAAGTTTGCTTTGCTTTAAATAGCATAAATCTACGTACTGCAGTTTTGTCCAATCTTCTAATTTGATTTTCTATTACTTATGAAATATAATTTTGACTGAGATAGGATTTTATACTGTTGAACATGAGTTTGGACCCTGAGTTTTGTCATTTACCATATTCATTTGGTTCAGACACATTTTGTGTTTCACAAATAAGTATTTATTTATTGCTTCTTTCTAGGTTTTCTCGTGGTTCTGTCCAGACAGTTCTTCCTCCCAATAAGCGAGTTAGAACAGGTCGTCTCTGTAGTTCTTATGATGATCAAATTAATGAGCTTAAAAGACAAGTATTAAGTGTACAAGAAGAAGCTCAGCAGTGCAGAAGGAGGAAAAGGGATGTAGAGGAAAAACTTCAGGATCTTCAAGAGAATCTCCGAAATGTGAAGGTAATGAATAGCTTACTTTTTCTTCTTTATTATGAGCCTATGCTTCTTAAAAGAAAATTTAATATAGTTGTCCAATTATAATTAAGTTTGACCTGGTTGTACCAAAAAGATTTTTCTTTTGCAATATTGTTTGTATGATTGGTTTCCTGCCAATGTCACTTACATACTTTTTCGTGGGCTATTTAAATCACTAATGCTGTTATGTTAATCAACTGTTGCTTCTTTTATTTTGTGTAGAGGAGATGTGCAAATGCGGACCGTGATTTGACGTCTAAGAGACTAGCAATTCAAGATTTTGACAATGCTTGTGCTGCTGAAGCTAGTACATCACCTGCATCAACTGTTGATGAGCTGTATCAAGAAATTTCGGTCTGTTCCGTTATACTTTATGTTACCATTGACTCTATTATGTATATTTTCGAAGATAACACTATCCTGTTTTGAGTGATTATCAGAAAGTCCAAGTGGAGATTCAAGAAAGGAAAATGTCACTGGAAACGTTTCAAGGCAGAATTGGTGAAGCTGAAGCAAAGTCCAATGATCTTAAAGCATCATTTGAGAATCTGTCTGGTATGGTAACGCTGTTCAACTTTCATATTAGGTTCCACAGCACATTCTTCCCATTTTACTTGATCTTTGCGTCCAATAAACCAACAGAGTCAGCAAAAGGTGACTTTGATGCCTTTGAGGAAGCGGAGAGAGAAATGATGGAGATTGAACAAAATCTATGTTCTGCAGAAGAGGTCCCTTCCGTTCCTGAAACTTACACGCACATATGTTTTTAGCGCTTTTCTATGGCCGTAACTCTATTTGTTCTCTGTCTTTGATATCTAACAACTGCATATTTATCTCAGGAGAAAGCTCATTATGAAGGTGTAATGAAGAACAGGGTACTTAAGGATATCCAAGATGCAGAAAAACACCATCAGGAGCTTGAGAATCTCCGCGAGGTATCATTTTTAGTCGATGGTTGCATTCTGCATTAAATCCTTGGAGGCAACAGCTCTTGTTGCTCCTGCATTTCCCTATACAACTGTAAATTTCCAGGCACCTTATTGTGCAGGATAATATACTTAAATCAGAACCCTGGTTTTGCTGCCCTTTCTTTTATGGTTTTTATGGTGGTTTTTACACAAGTATTAACTTGTGTCTGAATTGTTATTGATTATTTTGGAATTTTATATATGAAGGATCTCGCTTTAGTATCTACTAGTTGCTGAAGTTATGCAGTGGCTGAAATTGCAGGAGAGTTCTAGAAAGGCTTCTATCCTTTGTCCAGAGAGTGAAATTATAGCATTAGGTGATTGGGATGGTAGCACTCCTGAACAACTCAGTGCTCAAGTAACCAGGCTGAATCAGAGGCTTGAGCGAGAGAGCCAGAGGTATTCTCATGATCATCTGTCTTCACTGCATTTTTGGGACAACAGCCAAGCTTCAGCATAAAGAAGATTTAAATCTTTTTTTTTCCCTGTTGCAGATATACTGAATCAATTGATGAGCTCCGAATGTCATATGAGAAAAAGGAACGTAAGATTTTAAGCAAACAAAAAAGAAACAGAGCTTTTCGAGAAAAGTTAAATGTAAGTTCCATCTTATATAATGCTTTGTTGGTGCTATAACTGTAATTTTTGGACTGTCATAGACCACACTTGTTATGAGCTATTCCTTAATCTGGTTATGCAATCAACTTATTTCTTTTGGAACAATTTGTTGCTTCATAGCAAAAGATAGTTGAACGGAGAAACTTAGAGTGTGCATCTAGTTTCCCTTTTTGTTCCCTTTTTTCTATGGAAATTGTATCTGCTATATAAATTTATAAATAGAGATTCAATTCCTTCGCTTGAATCTGGTATTTAATTTAGCACTTTTAATTTGTGAAGTTTGTGGAAGTGGACTGTTGAAGAAATACTTCCTGGTTCATGTCTTGCTTAAAGGAGCCTTTTTGCTTAGGCATTGCTCAAGAAAGGTTACTTCATAGCAGTGATTTTAGAAATACTTCTTGTGGGTAGTGTATATATTTCTGGGCTGTACAAGGCTCTTTCCTTGTATTAGATATGTCTACTGATACCCAACCTCCAATGTTTTTTATTTTCCAAGACCCAACCTCCAATGTTAACTCTGTACCTTTTGATTGAGCCCTTCCCGCCAAATGGATAATCTTGCTGCTCAGAGTTTCTCATGTATGTGTTTGTTTTCTAAATTATTAAATTGCAGTCATGCCGCAAAGCCCTTGATTTGCGACGGAACAAGTTTCAAAGAAATGCAAATTATTTAAAGCGCCAGCTGACCTGGCAGTATGTCGTCTCTTCACAATAACTAGTCACACTCATCATAGTGTTTGCTTTTCTCCATATTTATTTTTTCAATACAAGGTACCTTTGTATTTTTGATCTGTTCTAAATTGATTAATAATTGCAATTAGATTCAATACCCATCTGAGCAAGAAAGGTATCAGCGGACAGATTAAAGTGAGTTATGAGGAGAAGACCCTATCTGTTGAGGCAAGCAAGTTGATTCTTTTTGTGATACTCATTTTATTCTTCCTTTAGTAGTTTAGAATATAGATGAGCTATGTATATCTTGCTTGTGGATAGCTGCACAGCTTAGTGTTTCTTTTGTTAGTCCCCTTTTCTCTTTCCAAGACTTGATGCTGTGTGCTCCTTTTTTAGGTAAAGATGCCCCAGGATGCAACAAGCAGCACTGTTCGTGACACTAGAGGGCTTTCAGGTTTACTTCTTGAATATTCTGATGAAATGTCTATTTATTTGTGCTTTTGCAATTAATTCATCATAGATCAATGATTTCATTGTTTGGAGTTGCTTAATTTGATTGGTTGGGCTTTCGCTCAAGAGTAATATGGGACTTTTCACACTTTCATAATCAGGATTTAGAATATGGCATAAATAAACATTTATGTACATTTGATTGTTAATCAGGTGGGGAACGCTCCTTTTCAACATTGTGCTTTGCATTGGCTCTTCATGACATGACCGAAGCTCCATTTAGAGCAATGGATGAGTTCGATGTTTTTATGGTACGGATTTAAGCAAGTACTTTGTTCCAGGATTGAAGATTGTGTTCGTACATGTCTAGGTTGTTTTGTTTAAGACAAAAAATGGTTCTTATGAACAAATTTTATGCATTTAACTTATTCTTCAGGATGCTGTAAGTCGGAAAATCAGCCTAGACACTCTTGTTGATTTTGCATTGGCACAAGGATCCCAATGGATACTTATCACCCCTCATGATATCAGGTAATGTTGTAAGAAAGAATGTGGATGCCTTCTGTCCTCAGCTTTCTTTGAATGTCTGGTTTTTGCATGAAACCTTATTTCTTTTTCTTCTGCGGAAAGCAAACATAATAGAAAACAATGCACTTGAGAAATGACATGGTAAATTGAATTTGATTCTTTGGATGCAGTATGGTGAGGAACGGGGATAGGATAAAGAAGCAGCAGATGGCGGCTCCTCGTTCTTGATCTGCCATGTATGATTGTGTCCTTCTGTAGTCATGCCAACACCTGGTACTGCTTGAAGTTGAACAGATGATGATGTATTTATTTACTCATATGTAAATTACCATTGTAAGGCAAACCCTAGGGTATAGAGACCTTCCCCATGGTTTCTTTTAGGAATTAATATGAACCTTTTTTGCTTTGAATTGAATCCCTTAAATCATATTATCTTACATATCCGGACGATTCTTATAAAGTAATACTTGTATGAATGGCGACCATTATTCATATTATATATTATTATTTACGAAATTAGACTCTTTTTTTTTCTTCTCCCTTCTACTTTACTCTTTCCTGTATTGTTCTTCACGTCCTTTCGTAGATTTCTAATTCCCGCAGTTTTTTTGAGATCCCAAATAACATATTGAATTAAAAGAATGTGTGTTGTGTGAGTATTACATATCAAATTCATGGAAATGGAATGCCACTTGACCAAAAACACTCGAGGAATGCCAAAAGACAAATAAATCCATTTTCTATTGCTAAACCTTTACAATTAAATTTCATAGTTAGATCAGAAAGTACAAAAGTGGAAAAACAAAATCCATTTATTAGAAAAAAACGAAAAAGGAAAATATAATCCAATCCACGTCTTTTATGCGCTGAATTATAAAACGATGGTCTTTTTATCTTTGTTTCCTTTGCCATGGTTTGGTTTCTGTCCCCACATTCGAAAACGAAATTTGAATTATAAACGGCTATCTAACGGTCATATTGATGGGACAGCCAAATGAGGACAAGTCCTTTTTGTAAACCTTTGGCCGGGGAAATTGAAATTCTTTTACATAAACAAGTTTTACGGTGTTTTGTGCCCACAGAGAACTCGGGTTATAACCAAATGAATATTTATTCAAAGGACTTGTAAGTCAGATAATTAAAAGAATATTTAGTCATATCACTTTTTTTTGGCCAAACTTATTCATATGACTTGACTGTATATAAATAGGTGCTTCTGGAGATTTTTAGAAAAAGTTTTAAATTTTTACAAATGACTTTTTCAAAGACTCGATAAAAGTCCTAGATTCAAAATCTTGGAAGTAGAAACAAAAAGCGCCACACACTCAGAACCTCCGACCCATTCAAATCTCCTTCACCCGGAAAAGTGTATAGATGGAAACACAGACAAGTTTTAGAGAGAGAAAATCTAGCGGTTGTTAGTGACAAAATCTAGAGAGAGAGAGAAATGTAATCTAGAGAGAGAGAGAGAGAGCTGAACAGAGAAGACAAGATGGGATACAGAGAAGTTGCAGAGAAAGACCATCACGCTCGAACGATGTCTTTGGGGGCAGAGAAACCAAACACAAAGACCAGCCCTTTACCAACATCGAAGAAGAGGACGTCGAGCTGGTCAGACATCTGGCTTAAGAACACTACGCCCCTCAAGAACGTCATCTTCGCTATGCAACTTGCTTCGCCCAAAGACTCCAAATTCAAACCCACCCACAAAACCCTAATCCCCAATTGGGCAAACATTGACCGTACCTCCCTATTATCCGACGAAATCCTCCTCGAAATCCTCGCCAAGCTGCCCGAGTCGCAGCGCAAGCCTAACTCGCTTGTCTGCAAGCGCTGGCTCAACCTCCAAGGCCGCCTTGTACGGTCGCTCAAGGTCTTGGACTGGAGCTTTCTCCATTCGGGTCGGTTGATCTCGAGGTTCCCCAACCTGAATCAGGTTGATATGCTATATGGATCGTTGATTTCGGACCAAAATTCGGGCATTTTGTTGAGTTATAGAATGTTTTCGTTCCATACCGGTTCCGAGTTCTCGCCGAAGCAGAGAGTTTCCGAGTCAAATTTCAAATTGCTTCCACCTGAGGTTGTTGACAGAGGGCTTGATGCGTTGTCGAGTGGGTGCCCCAACTTGCGGAAGCTTGTGGTGATTGGTGCGAGTGAAATGGGGTTGCTGAGTGTAGCAGAGGAGTGCCCCACACTCCAAGAATTGGAATTGCACAAGTGCAGTGACAATGTGCTGCGTGGGATTGCGGCATGTGAGAATTTGCAAGTGTTGAAATTGGTTGCGAATGTAGAGGGACTTTATAGTTCAGTGGTTTCGGATATTGGGCTTACGATTTTAGCTCAAGGGTGCACGAGATTGGTAAAGCTTGAGCTTTGTGGATGTGAGGGAAGCTTTGATGGGATTAAGGCAATTGGGCAGTGTTGCCAAATGTTGGAGGAATTGACTTTCTGTGATCATAGGATGGATGGTGGGTGGTTGGCTGCACTTTCATATTGTGAAAATTTGAAGACTTTGAGGTTTCAGTCGTGTAAGAGGATTGAAACTATTCCGGGGCCCGAAGAGTATTTGGGTGCTTGCCCTGCTCTGGAGCGGTTGCATTTGCAGAAGTGTCAATTGAGGGATAAGAAGAGTGTGAGAGCTTTATTTATGGTGTGTGGAGCGGCCAGGGAGATTGTTTTTCAGGACTGTTGGGGATTGGACAATGATATGTTCAGGCTAGCAAGTACTTGCAGGTAGTTGATTCTTTTTGCTATATTATGTCTTTAGTTGCCTGAGATTGATATTGGCATGTTAAGATTCTAAAGAAGATAATAATGGGGATGAAATTTTGGTATAAAACTAATGTATTTAAATGTATAGAATTCACCCTGTACTAAGATTAGTTATCTGGTATCAATTTACAAAAGTTATGAACTTTATGAGTAGATCTGCAGAAAAATAAGCTAAAACCTTTTCTGCGATCGTTGTTGTAAGACTGGACAGTTGTAATATGATTATAGTTAACTGTTAGAGTTGCTGAGGTCCTAAAGCAAATTTGAAGGGGTGAAAACACTTCTGTTTTTAGATTTTTGGTCATTGAATTATCATTTGGAATATCCTTGCATTGCTATTTTAATGGGATATAATGTTCTAACAGGAGGGTGAAGTTCCTATCTCTAGAAGGATGCTCAGTGTTAACAACAGAGGGTCTGGAGTCAGTAATTCTTCCCTGGAAGGAGCTTGAATGCCTTAGAGTAGTGTCGTGCAAGAATATAAAGGACAAGGAGATATCTCCTGCCCTCTCAACCTTATTTTCTACTCTCAAAGAGTTGCAATGGAGACCAGATACCAAATCTCTTCTTCCATCAAGCGTTTTCGGAACCAGCATAGGAAAGAAAGGCAGTAGATTCTTTCGGAAGACTCGAGATTTGAAGATGCTATTTGATGATCAGAATCTGCTCCTTGATTTTATACACAGATGATTCAGATTGAAGCTGCTTTTACTCTTGCTGTGAAGACTGTATCAGTATACTATAGTTACTGTACTCATTCTGTTGTCCCTTTTGGATGCTTAACACAGAAGTTGACAGAGGAAGAAGGAGGTTGTTAGTTTTATTCTTCCACAGTCAGGCAACAGCCAAGGATGTATAATTATAAGGGTTATATTTGCCCGACCCACTTCTCCCTTAGTGCAAGTTGGGCAACCCTTTTTCGCCATAATATCTTAATTTCATGGTACAGATGTTTTAATTCGCATTCTTGTTTGGTCTGTACTTCTGTTTCTACTACGCTTCTAATCTCCTCAGCAAAACAAACACACAATAATCACATTATTGAACAAACCCAAACTGCTTTAGAGGAAAGAAATGTTAGTGCTTGGGATAATAAATGGATAATCAAATCTCAGTTAAACTAATCTAAAGCAAATACTAATGTTTTCAATACTAGACACTACGCGATACTTATGATATTAGAAGACTCATGAAAGTCCATCAAATGAGAGATAATTTAGCAGATTATATTTTTTTAATTAAAACTTTATCACTTTATTTATGTTTTAATATCTTGGTCATTGCACTCAAATCAAATCTGGAAATTTCCTGTAATCACAAAAAAAAAATAAAGGGGGTGGGAAAATTTCTTTGGATGGGTGTACTGATCAATTGTTGGGTGTATTTATTTAGAAACTAAAAAAACCTCCACCTACTAGGCTACAACATCGACCAGGATGACGTGGCAAAAACCTAGAGGGGAGGGAAAAAGAAGAAAAAGAGCAGGAAAACGAGAGGATGTTGACAGCGCTGACGCGTGAAAATTTGTCTGCTTGATTCTCGCTGAGATCATCACTCAACTCTTAAACTAAAACTCCAACTTCGAACTAATGGGTTTACAGACAGATAAAGAGACGATGAAGAAAGGCAAGGAAGTTGTGGTTTCAAGCCCTAACGCCAACGACGATGACGACAACCTTAATATCAGCGAAGAAGACTTGGACGACGACACTAATCATAACAGAGGAAGTGGCGTCTCTTTTACTTCCGTTAGATTCTCTTCTCGCAACACTTCCTCCAAATACGACTTTGTCAAGGTTCTTCACTTTATTGTTACCCAAAGAACAAAGGTTCTTAATTTCCTACTCTCTTTCTGTTTGTTTCCTGAGAAATAAATCAGAATCGAATGTCTTTTTGTGCTGAAAACCAAACAGGTCAAGGTGTGGTTGGGCGATAATGCAGATCACTACTACGTGCTTTCCAGATTTTTGCTCAGCCGAATGTTAACTGTCACTAAGGTCTCAATTCCATTCAACCCAATTCAGTGTTTTGATTCTTGTTATTAATTTCCAATATCTGTGTATGTAAGTGTGTGTGTGTGTGTGTGTGTGTTTGCCTCAATTCAACTATTTGTTTCTTTTGGTAATTTCTAATCATCAGTTGTATTGTTAATTTATTATGAATTTATGATGGTGATTGCAGATCCCAAATTATGTAGCTATTAAAATTGCTTTGGAGCTCAAGAAGCTGCTAATAGACAACAGCCTTCTAGATGTGTATGTTGTGTCCTCACTCATTTATTCTTCTTTTATTTTGCTTTTTCTTGTTTTCTGATAGGATTCTTATAAATGGTTTCGCTTTGTGTTTCTGTGATTTGTTGCAGCTCGCAGTCTGATTTGGAAGCCAATTTGTTTAAGGTAATGTCATGTGTGTGTGCTTGTCCAACAAGTAGTGCGCTTTTTGAAATTTTGTAGGTGTTGAATTTAGTTCATCTCTGTATGCGCAGCTTATGGAACGAAGGGGTTATGGGGAGGAGTACATAAACCGGTACAAGATGATGACGAGGTCAGTCTAAAATCTATATGGCTTTTAGGAAATGCCTAGAAACTGAATAAGGGAAAGATGGTAAATTTGCTGAACTCTATGGTAATACCTTTTTTCTTGTTCTGTGTGGGGCCAAATTCTTTCAGATTTCACCATCAAAGAGTGCCATTAGTTATTCTTGTATGTGGAACTGCCTGTGTTGGAAAGTCCACCATTGCTACCCAACTTGCACAAAGGCTAAATTTGCCTAATGTCTTGCAGGTTTTTTCTTTTGTATCTGTCATGTTCACTCTCTCACTCTCTCTCTCTCTCTCTCTCTCTCTCTCTCTCTCTCTCTCTCTCTCTCTCTCTCCTCCCATTTACCGACGGTTTTGAGTTGCAAAAAGATGTCATTGAAATTTATTTTGTACTTTTACTGATTGTTACAGACAGATATGGTATATGAATTGCTGCGCACATCAACAGAGTATGTCCCTGTTTTATTTATTTCCTGACTTTTACATTTTGAATGTCCGGATCCTATGCTAAGCTGATTAATTAATGTTGCTTATGTTAAGCTTTTTGTTTTGATGAACAATATTAGAGTGTTTATTGTGTCATTTTTTTCTAATTCAGTGCACCATTGACATCTACCCCTGTATGGGCACGAGACTTCAGCTCCTCTGAGGAGTTAATTACTGAATTTTGTAGGGAGTGCAGGATTGTTCGTAAAGGTAGTCTCTTTATTAATACATCTGCTGAGATGAGTCAGATGACTACTTTTGAACTTTAGACAACCAGAATGGTTTTTATGTCTGAGAGCACGCCAGTAGTTTCTCTCTCTGTAATAACAACTTTTCTATGCCTTTAAGCTAGTCTATTGATTAATAATCTCTGTTCTGGAACACGTGCTTCGCAGGATTGGCTGGTGATTTGAAGAAAGCTATGAAAGATGGAAAGCCAATAATAATAGAGGTATGGTTAAATTCCAAGTCATGGTGGATGTAAATGACATCTTAATTCAATTTTGTCCTAATTTTCTTTTTCTTTTTCTATCTCTTCCTTTGTCTTTCTTTTTTCTTATAAAAAGATCTATTACCTTGGTCAAATATTATGCCTGAAAAACCTCATATATGTCTAACGAATTCATCACTCAGTGCTCTATTTTGTGTTATAAAAGATTCTGCCCAAGTCTCAATTATCTGGTTGTTTGCCTGAACCTTTTCTTGAAGTGAAGATGAACAAAATTGAGTATTTGTCTTAGATTGGTAAGTTGCCTTTTCCTTGATCAATGGGGTGAATTCCTCACAGATGGTCTGTGCATGGTAGGGCTTAAATATTGACGAGCCTTGCTGAAGTGCATGCTGCAGAAGGGACTTTCTTGTTTTTGAGAGAGAGTGCTAATCTTGTCACTGTGTTGAATTTTGTGATGCTGAACAATAGAGAGGGACTGTTATTAGGTCATATATGTGAATTATTTGGCTAAGAAAATTTACGATGACAATATGATGAGCATTAGCAAGCTTCTTGTCTGCTTAGTTTTTCTCACTCTCAGCTTGGACAATTTTGTTTTCTGTTGATGGTAATTGCAGGGAATACATTTGGATCCAAGCATTTATTTAATGGAAGATGAAAATAAAACACAAGCTCATGTGCAAGAGAAAATTCAAGAGGCAGAATCCCTTGCAGCAGATGGTTCCAAAACACACATGGAAAACGATTCTCCAAGTATAAATGGAAATCCTTCTGAAGTTAGCAACAGTACTGCGCATGTCAGCTCTGATGAAGGGACACTGGTTAACAAGGTGAACGAAGTCTCAGATTGCCTGGAAGCTTTTGACCTAGCGGGAAGTGTTTCTGAGAATAAAGGTTAACCCCCATTGTGGATATTGCTCAGAATGTTTATGTTCTGTTCAACCACTCATATTTTTGTTTAGAAACATACTTTTATCAAAAGACATGCTGATGTCAGTTGCAACTGACATCTGCCAACAAGACACACAATCTTTGTTGAAGTGAATAGTGGAGTTGAACCATTAAGATGTCAGTTCTCTAACTACTTTTGTAGTGCTGCAGGTGGAAGTCTTACTGGTCCAGAGATGGATAAACGTACTTCTGTTAAGAAAGAGAAGTCTGGTCCTGAACCAGTAATTATACCTCTAGTTTTGAAGATGGCTGAATTTGATCATAAGGTGTTGTCACGTTCTCTTTCATGTGTATAGTTTTTGGTAGAAATTATCTTTTTCCCTGTCCTTGTTTTTGTGCAAATGCGTTGTGTTAAAGGCTTTGTCCTTACTCCTTTTCATAAGTAACTTGGCATTTATGCCTACAAGTAGTTGTGACAGCTATTGTTGTGTATGCACATCAATTAGTGTAGTGCCAATTTAAATGCACAATGAATGGTGGTGCCAAAAATCAGCAATACTAGTGCTGTTCCTGCTCTCCTCTCTGCATCATAGGCCTCTAAATCCTGAATTAGTTTCATTAAGACACACTTTATAAGACACGGTTTTGCGGGGAAAATAATGTATACATTCTCATACTTTTCCCTTTGTGGCTTTGTAAAGAATTTCTTGAGTTTTTTCATGTTTTCGATTTAACTGCAAGATTATTGCTTTACGTTTACTGTTTATATGCTCATATTTTCCCTCATCGTTTGTGTTATATTCTGAAACTTGATTTATTTTGTAATTTGTATACCTATACTCTTATTTGCAGGCATTACTAGAGGAGGGGATCTCGACTCGTACATTGAGTGATAAATGTATAGTCCAGGTATTTTGAGCTTCTTTCTTTCTCTTCTCATTTCCATAAGATCTTGAGAGTTCGTTACTTGATGAGGTTTTCAATTAGACTTGCTTTCTTTACTTCTTTTGCAATTAATTTACAAGTTACTTTTTTTCATTTCCAGGATAAAGATAAGCTAATAAGAAACTTAAAGACCATCCAGGACTATCTATGCTCATTCAATTCGCAGGTAAGTGCCTTCATGTCATTTGAATTTCATTTTATCTTTGAATTGGCTCATGGTTTATCGTTGGTTAGTTATCTGTCATTTTTATTCCAACAGGGTTTGACAGTTGTCAATATATCAGCAACCACATTCCCACAAACATTGGATTGGCTGCATGGATATCTTCTTGAGGTACTTCTGATGGATTTTTTTTTAGTTTGTGTTGTCCTGGCCTCCTTACTGCTGGTTAAACCTAGAAAATTTTGATGTTTATGGCCCAACTGATGGGTCCCAAGTGATATTACTTTGCTATGTATTGATTCCATAAAATCTAGTAGCCATGGCTGGAACAAGAGACAGCTCCCATGATCCTACGTCCTGTTCGTAGTGGTTTTACTCACAGTTCCCTGTTGCATGACCCTCCCTTTATCCTACCTTGTGTTCTTAGTGATCTTACTCACCAGCTCATATAGCTATTTTTATTTATTTCCCTGATAATGAAGTTCTTTATACAGTGCATTGAACATGGCATTTCATCAGTATCCAATGAAAATAATAGGCGGCCTGTGGAAAAGTAGATTGCTTTCAGATGCTAGATGAAGGAAGGTATGAGTTGGACTTCCATAATTTGATTTCTCTTTGACGCATTATGGAACATAGATCACTCTTTATTATTTTTGTTTAATCTAAACATTACAAGGTAAAAGCACATGAAAGGTTAAGGTAAAAGTGCATGAAAGGTTTAGGTTGATTCAACTATACATCATATCAATCATGTTTTGGACTGTTGCATCCTATTTTCAATCAATGCGATTCTCCAATTTGACTTGTGATATATGAATGTTTTAAAGGGGGAAGATATGATAACATACGTAAAATAAAGAATCAAATTATTATGCTCATCACCAACTTTACATTCAATTTTTATTTCTCGGAAAAGTACTTTACATTCATTTGGTTCGTGCTTGATTTCATTCTTTTATGAAATTTTCTGCTGTTTTTCTGAGGTTGGGTTTTTAGACGAATAACCATTTGTTATGGTTCTCATAGAGCTGAAGAAAAGTACCAGTTAGGGACCGGCTTGATGTTAAGATCAGATGTGGGAAAACAAAATGGAGAACAAATACTTAGAAGAACCTTGCAGCAGCAGCAGCTTGTGAAACAAAGTTTTTACTTACATGGTATAATTTACAAAATTCGATCCTATTGGATTCCACCGACTAATATCCAGCCTCATCTATTGCACCCAACACTTCAAAATTCAGCTCTTCGATGCGAGATACCAAATTATGGGGCTCAGGAGAAACTTGCTGGCATGCAAACTCATTTATATTTTTGTGTAACTTAAGAGAGCCCATCTAGGGTTTGTTCAAAATAAGATCATGATGTCCTTAACCACTTTTTGGATGTTCATCATAGAGTATAGGACCGCTTCAATTGTACGTGCACCTCCTCCATCTTTTCTGTATATATGAACAAGGAGACGCAATAATATTTCTTGTCGATACTGTTCCTGCTGTTCATGAAATCCCACTAGAGTTCTCATCAAACTTCTCTGTTGCTGCACTCAAAACATTTTTCCTCACGAATATTATTAATGATCGTGGTTATATTTTTTTACCACATGTTGCCTCAATAGAGGCCAAGCTCCGAAACCATAGCAGGCCACTCCACTTGTCAGCTTGCAATGGAAGGTTTGTAAATAAATAAAAATAAAAATCTAAACTAAACTAAACTAAACTAAACTAAACTAAAAACATTTATGTCTACATGTTCCAATGCCCACGTTCCTGCCACAGCCCATTGCAAATTAATACAATACCAACAAAATTTTGTACGTACATTCAGAATGGTTGGTATGAGTTTGTCATTTCAGGAATAATATATTAACCAGGCTGCATGTTTTTCCTCCGTTGAAATGCTCATCATTATCTTTTACGTAAAAGAGGTGGCCGATGCAAAGAGATGCTGATGGTAGATGTACATGCACTTAGCATTGAGTGATTGCAGGGAAATATGGGTCGTAGAATCATCAACGCTTCCTCCAAATACGACTTTGTCAAGGTTCTTCATTTTCTTCGCATTTCTCCTCTGTTTGGTTCCTGAGAAAATCAGACTTGTAAATTTTTTGTTCTGTAAACAGGTGAAGGTGTGGTTGGGTGATGATGCCGAGCACTACTACGTTTTTTCCAGGTTTTTGCTCAGCCGAATGTTAACCGTCACTAAGGTCTCAATCCCACACAAACAAATTCAGCATTTTGATTCTTCTTGTATTAAGTGTCTGCCTCAATTCAATCTGTATTTCCTAATTACGTCTTCGTATAATTTTTATTTTTTTATTTTTACAATTATGTTTTTCTTTGTTTAATGAATTTGTGTGGTGATGGTTCAGATCCCAAATCAAGCAGCTGTCAAAATCGCGCTTGAGCTCAAGAAGCTGCTCGTAGACAACAGCCTTCTAGATGTGTATGCCGTCTCTTTTAGTCAAGCTACTTTTTTATTTTGGGATTTATTTTGTATATTGTTGTTTTTTGGGTTTCAGTTTTGTTTAGATTTTTATCAATGGTTTCACTTTGCATTTTTGTTGTGTTGCAGCTCGCAGTCTGATTTGGAAGCTAATATGTTTAAGGTAATGTCTTGCTTCTGTCTGTACGTAGTTGTTGTTCTTGTACCACAAAAGAGGTGCACTTAGCAAACTTTCAAGATGCTGAAGAATTTATTTATTTTGTTACACATCTCTATATTTGCAGCTTATGGAGCAAAGGGGTTATGGGGAAGAGTACGTAAATCGTTACAAGATGATGACTAGGTCAGTCCAAATTCCTTGTAGGTAGTACCTAGAAATTGAATAGAACGAAGAACATGGTAATCTTTTTTGCTGCATTTTATGGTAATACCCTACTTTCATTTGTCCTTTACTTTTCTGTTGGGGGTTCCCTAATTTCTTTCAGATTTCACCATCAAAGAGTGCCACTAATTATTCTTTTATGTGGAACTGCCTGCGTCGGAAAGTCCACCATAGCTACCCAAATTTCACAAAGGCTGAATTTGCCTAATGTCATGCAGGTCCTTTTTCTTCAATATCTTTCATGAAAATGCTATCTCCTTCCCTCCCTCCCCATGAAGTTTTATTTTATACAATTTGTGTTCTTTTAATGACTGTTGCAGACAGATGTAGTATATGAATTGCTGCGCACATCCACAGAGTATGTCTCTCAATTTTATTTATTTCCTCAATTTTACATTTGAATATATGCTAAAAACATTGGTTCTACTCTCTTTTTATCCAATTCAGTGCACCATTGGCGTCTACTCCTGTGTGGGCACGAGACTTCAGCTCCTCCGAAGAGTTGATTACTGAATTTTGTCGGGAATGCAGGATTGTTCGTAAAGGTAGTCTCCTTCCTTGTTAATACTTCTCTTCAGATGACAACTTTTGAAGATAACCATTAGAGAATCAGAATATAGTTTTGAGGCCCGTGAGAGCATGCCCAGCAGTTTCTCTCTCTGCAAGAACAAAGTTTTGTCTGAATTTTGCTGTTGATTTATAATCTCTGTCCTGTAACATGTGTTCCCCAGGATTGGCTGGTGATTTGAAGAAAGCACTCAAGGATGGAAAACCAATAATAATAGAGGTATTAGCAAGCATGTCATAGTTGAGTTATTTGGCTAAAAAATGTAGGAAGCATTGGCAAGCTCTCTGTGCACTCAGTTCTCACTGTCAACTAGGATGATTTCCAATATTGTCTTTTAATGATAATCACAGGGAATGCATTTGGATCCAAACATTTATTTAATGGATTATGAAAATAAACCATCAGCTCCTGTGGAAGAGAAAACTCTGGAGGCAAATGAGTGTGCCAGCACGGAAGAAGGGACAACAGCTAACAAGGTTAACAAAGTTTCAGACTACCTGGAAGCCATTGGCCTAGCAGGAAGTGTTTCTGAGATTAAAAACGGTTAGCAGCTAAGGATATTTCTCAGAAAGTTTATTTTATGTTTAACCAATTTTATCGAACACATGGCAGTTGTGCAACTACTTTTAAAGTGGTTCTAGTAAAAATCATGAAGGTCCATACAACCACAGACACATTCACATAATATTTGTTGAAGTGAAAGAGTTGAACCTTTAAGATATCACTTCGCTAACTAATTTTGTGGCAGTGCAGGTGCAAGTCCTAAAGGTCCAGAGGAGCTTAAACGTACTTCTGTTGAGAAAGAGAAGTCTGGACCTGGACCAATAATTATACCTCTAGTTCTGAAGATGGCTGAATTTGATCATAATGTGTGATCACGTCCTCTATCACTTATATAAATTTTTGTACAAATTCTATTTTTCCCTGTCCTTGTTTTGTATGTGTGAGTTCGTTGGCTTTGGTCTTGGTTGCTTTAGGTTCCTTTTTGGTCTGCATCGTAGGCTTCCAAATCATTAAGATACACTCGATAACATATAGTTTTCATAAAAACATGAATACAACTTCTCACACTTTTCCTCATGGCTCTTGGTAAAGCAATTCTCGAGTTTTCTGGTATTGCTGATGCAACTGCAAGATGATTGCTTTACTTTTATGGTTCTTATGTTCAGCCTTTCCCTCATTGTTTGTGTTGTCTTCTCAATTTTGCATCACTTTGTCTGACTACACTTCTTGTCTACAGACGTTACTAGAGGAGTGGTTCTCAACTTATACATTTAGTGATAAACTTCTAGGCCAGGTATTTACAATTGTATATTCTCTTTACTTGGATATAGGCTTATTTTTGCTGCTTCTTCTCATTTGAATAACATCCCAAGTGTTTGTTAATTGAGATAAGTTTTTAAAGTTAGAAACAATCCCCCTCAACCTTCTTGTTTCCTTTTCTAGGGCAGAGATAAGCTGATAAGCAACTTAAACACCATTCAGGACTATCTTTGCTCATTCAACTCCAAGGTTTGCATGTGCCTTCATGTAATTTCCGGTTCTTTTTAAACCCTGAATGGGCTCTTGGTTTATCCTTGGTTATTTATTCTGCCATTTTCATTCCAACAGGGCTCGACAGTTCTCAATCTATCAGCAACTACATTCAACCCAACACTGGATTGGCTGCATGGCTATCTTCTTGAGGTACTTTTGATGAACATTTGAAAATTCATGCATTCCTTCCAAACTTTCTGCTTCTTAAACCTGGAAAACTTGGATGTTTATATAGTCAAATTAATCAGTCCCAAGCCAACCCAAACTGTGACAGCTACATAACTCAGTTCAAGGTTCCCTTGATCCTACAACATGTTCTTAGTGGTTTTACTCCACTGGCTCATATTGTTATCTTATCTCTTTCCAGCATATCGAGCAAGGCATTTCGCCGCTGTCCAATGACAATGTCAGGCGGCTTGTGGAAAATTAGACTGCATTCCATTCAGATGTTAGCCAGCTCAAAGCAGGTATGAGTATGATATCTTTTTTTTTTCCCTTCGTTTTTTCTTATAACAAAGTATGTAACATAGGATAGCTGTGTATGTAATTAAGTTTCATTAATCCAATAATTACACAGAAGTGGAGAAAAGAGCCGATTTTGAAGGTTTCTCATTCAAAGCAGCAAATCGGTTTGGAGTTGGACAATCAAGATCAAAATGTATGCCAGAAAACAAAATGGAGAAGAACAAATCTTCAAAGGCAATTTCATATCCAGCATCTTGTAATGCAACCAAACACTTGCCCAAAATCCAGTTCTTCAATTATGCTTATGAGAAGACCAAATGGCAGGATTTGGATTTGGAGAAAATATGTAGCTACGAGTTTTTTATTTTTTCTCTTTCATGTTCTACCCTTATTCTGCTCTTTATTATGTTAATGGGAAGACCAAATGGCAGTCTCTTGTGAATGAAACCATGAGGGGAGAGTCTCTTGTAAATATAAGTATATTATATATATATATATATATATATATATATATAGTTAATAATGGCAGCAATGGTTGCTTTGCTTACTTGAGAGTCTGCTTCAGTCCTGAAACAGGGTCATGGTGATCACTTCCCCATAACTTTGATGTAACAAAAATGTCTTCTCTTTTGAATTTCCCATCGAGAATGGCCTCTGTCAAAGCGCTTCCTAGGGCTAGTTCAGAACCGTATATCTTTGCAGTGTCAAAATGCCTATAGCCCATCTGCATTACAAAAATCATGCACTTTTAGAATATGCTCTCATTCATTTTGTACTTTATAAAAAGTTTTAATTTTTTTATAAAAAAAGAAAAAAGAAAAAAAGAATTGTACGGAGTGTACCTTGAGGGCCATATGGACGGCTTGTTGTGTTGTTTTCCTGTCATTTTGGAAGGAATAAGTGCCCAACCCAATGACAGGCATTGTTATTCCACAATTCAAGCGAACCTGATTGCTCTTCATATCTCTCTCTCTCTCTCTCTCTCTCTCTGTGTTTAGCCACAATTCAATGCAATGCATATCAAAAATGGCACTCTGGTGCAGCTATATATATAGAGAGAAGAACGTACGTCACCAAAATGTCAACATTGTTAACTGTTTTCTTAAGACACTTCAACCCCATTAAATATTTAAAACAAAAAATAAAGATTTGAAACTTACTTGTTTCTAATAAGTGATGATATGAAGACATTGAAATAGAATTATTGATTTGAAACAAACAAATCAAGTCATGGGATTTTCCATGTCTCTAGGGATTTCATAAAATGACCCAAATACCCAATGGACAAGTATCTTAGAGCATCACTTTGGAACAAGATTTAGCTGTACATATAAAATATAATTAAGAAACAAATTATTTTTTGGAAATGTTTATATCAAAGTCAACTAGTCTCTGCCTCTGTGTCACCATCAAAGCAGCCGTTGCTTCTCAGAATTACAGGTGTTACCTCCTCCTACCTTCTCTCCCCTTCTCCCTCTCTCTCTCCCTCTCTCTCTCTAGAGCAAGAATTGAAGACAGGCAAAATGCTTGAGCGTGCAAAATAATTATCTTTTTTCAAAGGGTTTGTTGACTCCTAAACAATAAAAAAATGAATTTAAGTAATTGGGTATTTGACATGCAAATTTGTCAATGCGTTAAGTCAACGGCAATTGAAATTTTAAGTAATTTATTTATTTATATAAGCATTGTTCTTCCTTAGTCTTGCCCGCTCTCAGTTGACATTGCTCCAAAGTCAAATGGAGGCACATTTGGACGGCTTTATTCTATTTAGTTATCAGTTTGTTGTTTAATATTGTAGTTTATGCAGTCTAATCTTTAAGCAACGAATCTGAATATAATTTTCTTCGCTTTGACAATTTTTTCCTATTTCACTTTCTTCACCTTTCAACATCAACTCTTTTTTCAGAATTTACTACTCAAAGTAGCAGTACCAAGTTGATTTATTATACAATATATTTCAAATCCTTTTTTTCTGGGAAAATCAAAATCGGATGGAGCGAGGTGATTACAGTTATTTTCAATCCCTTCCTTCCCTTCCCAAGATATGCATTTTGTTATAATAACCTCAGATTCTGGAGACATTCACTACAAGACATGTTGCATATTTTTGGAGCACCGCACCGCAACAAGAAAGACGCGTGAGGATCCTAAAAATCCTGTCATGTGAAGCTCGGATTTTCTCATGTTCCTCTGTGATCTTGTAAAAGCCGCAACTCATTTTGTTTGTTTTTTTTACGAACATATAAATATAATCACAAATTAGTATTTTACAAATCTAAAAAGTAGGCAACAATTACATTTACACTTTTTACATACATGAAGGCTGGAAATTGTTTTTACATAATTAGCATTACAAAAGCAGAAAAACAAGATGTTTTCCCCTACACATTTTTCACATAAATATGCTTCAACAGAAAGGTCCATGTTGTAAACATCTGAAACAAAACAGAAAAGTTAGCAAGTTATAAGTCAAAGTTCATAGAAAATCCATAACACTACCAAAACGCAACCTTATTTTTTTTATAGGAGCTACCAAAGTGAAAATGAACATGAAAAAAAATACAGTAGAAAGAATATATGGTAATGAGGCTGGAGAGGTACCGAATTCACATGATTCTCCAAAAACAACCAAAATCACTACTTCTGCTTAGCTGCAACAGTCCTTTGAACAGTTGAAACTCCATCCACAAATTTGGTCCGGAAAAGAACATTAGCATTGTTGAACATGCCTTCTTTCAGTGAAACCACAATAAACTGCAAAATGTGATGAGAACAAAGAGAGAGATGAAGACAGCTTGATTATAATTTATAAGACATCATTCATTCTTACTTAAACCCCATGCATAAAGCACCATTCTTATTTAAGCCCCATGTAAGAACTATGTTTCCCATACAATGATTAAAGCCAAAGTTCGGACCCTTTAACAGTTCAAAATTCTTCAGAGGTTTCAATCAAAGTTTATCATGAAAAGAGAAAAGAAAAAAAAAAGCCTACGCAAATGAGAGAATCCACCAGACCTGGGAGTGTGGGAAATGAGTTTTGATCATTCTTCCAATATTCTGTGTGTGGCTTAGATCAAGAGCCGCATCAACCTGCAAATGAAGAGAATGTCATGCCGACAAAAATTACATCTAAACAAATAGAGAGCAACATATGCCCTTAGAAACTCTATTGCAAGTACTATAAGCAGCCTACTACATTACTCCAAACAAAAAAGGGTAGCTGGATTTAGCAATATGGAGTAGCTGGATATATCATAAAGTAAGCACATCATAAAGTAAAAGTTAAGCGGACCTCATCCAGTATATAAAGTGGAGCTGGTTTGAAGAGAAGCAATGCCAAGATGAGAGAAAGTGCAAGCAGCGATCGTTGACCCCCACTCAGTTCTGACAAGGACTGTTTCCAAACACCACCAAATGCAACACGAACCTCAAGTCCATCTAGGAAGCTGCACCCTTCAGGAGGTTCAAGCTTTCCCATTGTGCCAGGCAAAAGGGTAGAAAAGATAGATCCAAAGTCACTGAAGGAAGAAAAATTTGGAAGTTGTAATGGAAGAAAGAACCAAGAGCATCATAAAAATAGAGAACTAAGTAGATGATTATAAAGTCAACTAAATTTCAAAGCAGGTGATGACATAAAAGAAGACTTACTTGTTAACTTTTACCCAAGTAACTTTCAGTGTTTCCTTCTTTTTCTCATCCAGCTCTTCTATCACCTTCTTGATCTTAGACTTATCATTCTAGGAAAGGCAAACCTAGAGTAAGAAAAAGAAAGCTAAAATGGTATTTGGACAGATCAAGGGTAACCAACCTCAATGATGTTCTTCTTAGACATGAGATCGTTGTACTCATCTTCTGCTTTCTCGAACATTGCCATAACTTTCTTATTCACTCTTTTCTCAAGACTACAAAAGAAGGGGGAAATGTCATCTTTGCATCATGGAAGTTACTAATAGCATAACTTCAAAAGTTTAGATCATCTCAAAGTGAAAATACTTCAGTCTTAGAAGCAGACAATCAAAAACAAAAGAGATGAAAAAGAAAATTCCAAGTCACAAACCCAGACTGTTGTGCCTGCAGTTTCTCAAGTTCTTCCCTTGCATTACGAGGATCTCGCAAGCCAAAATCATAATCAGTCCCAGTTTTACCAAATAGTTGTTTCTCAGATGCAATCCAGGCATGCTTCTCCATCAATTTGTCTACTTTCGTAGAGCAATCTTTCTGTTCCATTTCCATTCGTTTTACCTAGAAAAGAAAATCAAAGACGAGGTTGGTTAGCATATAATGTTCTGGAGAACATATATAGAGGGAAATTAGAAAATTACCTCATTTTCCATTTTCTTCCGTTCAAGATTTGTCTCGCTAAGTTCATGTTGAAGTCTTTGCTGCTCCTTAAGAATGCCACTAATTTGGGAATCACAGTCCTTCATCTTCATCCGAATCGAATTAAGTTCAGATTGTGCCTGATCATGCATATTTCTTGTGGAAGCTACCTGCAAAAGAGATGCATGCACCATGAAAAGTGTACACATGAGAACTAGTCAAATCAAATATCAGTCTTTACCTTTTCTCTCTGCTCTTCTACTTCTGAAGTTAGGTTGTCAATTTGCGTTCTCAAAGAAGCTAACTGAGTCTCCAAAGATGCAAGTTCCTTTATAATATCTTCCTTTTCCAAAATAAGCTTCTCTTTTTCATTTTCATGCCCCTAGCAGTGAGTAAAACCATGCCACACAAAAGTTAAAGAGCTACTGCAGAATCAAGGCAGATATTTTTACAAACTCGGCAACTAAAATAACCTGAGCAGTTGTCTATAAAAATTAGCTACAAGATCACTTCTGAATAACATGAACATCCTACAGAACTCCCAGGCTTACATGATATTCCCCCAGTTTTTATGTGGTTTCAAGTTTTAACATTGACAGACCCTGCCTCTCAAGTTTATATAATGGAAAGAGAATGAAATAGAATGGTTATATTACGAAGTAAACTAAAAATAAACTACAATGAATTAGCTTGAAACCTCAAGGGAGGAGTACTATATTTAGAAAACCTCATGTGTGGACAATCCTTATATTACAACTCGGCAATATCAAAATATACCTTGAGATTCTTTGAAGCTGATTGCATTTGAGCTTTTGTTTCTTTAATCTTCTTTTCAAAATCTTTGAGCCTTCCCTCCCGGCTATTATCATTATCTTTGATTGATTTCTCAAGCACTAACACTTTATTCACACAATCTTCATAAAGAAGCTGCTTTTCTTTAGCTGCAGATTGCGCTTCTTCAAGCTCCTGCTCAATCCTTTTTACTAATTCACCAAGCTAGGTAGCACCAAAAAATAATTATACATCAAATGATTGCATGAACCAGTAAAGGAAATTGAAGAATAAATGTGTGCTCTGTATGCCCAGAAAAAGAGAGAACTGGAAACCTTATGATGCTCATTTTGCTCAGCCCTGCCCTGAAATAATGAAAGGTCATACGATTTAAGTTCTAACTGTGCTTTAAGGTCCATGAACTTCTTCTGAAGAGGCAGAAGCTCTGTAATCTGCAATTTAAGAATCGACAAAAATATAAATGAAATATGTAAGAAGATCAACTCATGTACAAATGCTTCCAATTCCCAAGGAAATGCAGAAACAGCCACAAAAACACAGTATTAATGTATTGAGTTGCAATTAAGAAGGGCCTGACTATCACAAAAGTTCATCTATTCTTATGCAGAGAAAAAAAAAATCCTCATGGTCAACCTTAGCTTCGATTTCAGTCAATCTTTTCTGATGCACAAAAAGTTTTTGTTCAGTCTCAGCCAGCTCGTGCAGTTGCCTTAACAGATCACCCCCACCCCTGTGACAGTAAATTGTTGCTTTAGAAGGCTGACTAACTAGATACAGACATAATCACTTGAAAGCATCTTTTAGTTTTTCTAAAAGAAATGTTAGCTTTTAGTTACTCAGGGGAGCATTAAAAATGATTAATAAGACAATGATAAGTTTGAAGCATTAGTCAGGAAAATGTTAACAATAGCAATGTTTTGAGAGAAAGAGGAATAAAGCATCAGATATATCCATGTTTAGACCAATTTGAACTAAGGAGGAAAAACCAACACTGACTTACTTGCGGCTTCCACCAGTCAAAAGGCCACTAGGCTGAAAGATATCACCTTCAAGAGTGACACTTGGGGTGCGAATTTCCCTGTTAAAAGCAACCTAGAAAACATTCAAGAAGATGCAGAATGTGTCATGCACCCTACTAAAAATAGATTTGAATGGTTTAGAAGTACATATTATAGAATCAAGCTACAGAAAATCAAACTTCTGCATGCCAAAAGATTCAGCATAAACAGGTAAAACTTCAGAATAAGCCATCTCCTAAGCAAGCACAAAAGCTACAACTTGAATTGCACTGTTCTAGAAATGTTACATGAACAAATTAGCAAAGTTGGTCCTACCTCCTTTGCAGCATCAATAGTTTTGCAAACAAAGGTCGAACCAAAAACGAATTCCATAGCAGTCTGCAATAAACATTGAATTTAGTTAAAAAGCGCAATATAAATTCCAAAAGTCTGTTGATAGTGTCTGCACAATATCCCAAAAGACAAAGCCTACAACAAATTCCAAGCACCCACAATTGTCCAAGTACAGAGAAACCGGATGAAAGAACTCTACACTCCCTAATATATGTATTAAAAAATAAAATCAGGTTTAAGTTTTATATGGGCCTGCTCGATGCATACTCTTAAGTCCTCATCATAACCAACCAAAGAAAGTGCCAATTCTGCATTCTCCTTGCCAACCTGAAATTGAAATCAAGGTTTTCAGCAAATGCACTACACAGCACGGAAAAGAGGGTGGGTGTATTGATAGAGAAACTAACCAATTTAACCGCAGCATGTTGAACCCTAGGATGAACAGTATAAGGTTGTATTTTGTTCAAAGGTATAATTGTTACTCTTCTTCGAAGGTTTCCATTCTGAAGAAGTTGTTTTCCTGTACTCTCTGTGTCTACAACGACATTAAACAGCTTTCCACCAGCAGTAACCTGCAAATTGTATTAATGTAAGAGTTGATACATAACCTAATCCATGAAATGAAATTATGTGTAATAATTCAACCCTGACCTCTAAGGCAGTCATCGTGGAGCTATCCTTCACTTTGATAAGTCTTGCAACTACACCCTTGACCTTGGACCTATCAAAATTCTTCTCAGGATCCCGATATGTGAAGTCAACATTTGCTAATTGACCAGAAAGATTTCGCATTTCATCCTTCAACTTCTGCACCTGCTCCAACTCATATGCACGATCCTGAAGAAATATACATTTACAGAAATAAGAGCCAAATTGAGATGACAAACTATTTAGGTGCAGAGCGAATGATCAAACAGAAAGCATGTTAACCTTTTGTAATGCTTCCATCTGGCCCTCCTTATATGGAAGAGACTCCTGTGCCATTTTAACATTTGCCAGATCTTCTTTTCTAGCAGTAAGCTCCCTCTCTACGGCAACAGCTTCTTCACGCTTTGACATTAGCTGATTATTTTTCTCTTTCAACTCCCTTTGACAGTGGCTTATTTTTGTTTTCAGCTGTTTCAACTCTGTTTCAGCACTCCCAACAGCTATTTTGGCATCACCCAATTGATCTTCAAGGCATTTCTCATCATTTCCACTACTCTTTCCAGCTAGTATGCCCTAAACATAGATTTCTTGAATTAATCACCCTAATCACAGTGACAAATACTTTGGTTTGCAGACAACTGTATTCATTAACATTGGCAATATTAAGTAGAAAACCAACATAGAATACAAATCTTACCTGGTACTCCTTTTCATACTCATTCAGACTCTGAGAAAGTTCCCCTGCTCTCTTTTTCAAATCAGCCGCACCTTCATCAGCTTTTTTTATAGCAAAGTCCGTCTCTTTTGCAGACTGCTTCATGTCTTCAATATTGCTGACAATCTGCCAACATCAAGATGCAAATACTATAATTATTCAATTGTTAAGCCAAGGAATACATGAATAACTATATAGCAAACTTGAAAGAGCTCAATAGAATAAGAAGAATGCAGTGAATCATAGAATATAACCAGTTACCTTTTCAGCATTTTCCTTTTCAGTCCCCAGAGTGTCCTCTTTATTATTCAGTACAGACACTTCCCTCACAAGATTTTGAGAAAGCGCATCTACTTTGTCAGACAAAGTTTTTACTTCTCCACCCATTCTAGCCTCCTTTTCAGCTGTTAACTTAGACACTTGTGCTTCCATTTCTTGTATTTCTGCCTGCGTCTTTCTCGTATCATCGTCAACCTCAGAAATTCTGGCCTTCACCTGCTCCACCTCACACACTGCACTGTCTCTAATCCTCTCTGCTTGAACATATTCATATGCAATGCAAAACCTTTTAAGCCGATCCAAGTCAGCATTTCCATTAGCCCATTGCATGTACTGTGTCCTTTCTCTCCTCAACTTGTCCAAGGCAGGCAGTATCTCCTGGTCAAGAAGCTTATTGATCTCATCGACTTTGCTCTGTTTCTTTTCAAGTGTCTTCAAAGCCGCCTCTTTCTTGGTCTCATACATTCTTGTCCCAGCAGCTTCTTCAAGCATGGACAGGATCTCGGGGGGTTTCATATTTAAAACCTTGGTAATGCGGCCTTGCATTATAAGAAAATGCGGGTTGTTAACATTGAGCTGCACCGAATGAAAAAGGTTCTGGACCTGACTAGGCTGCGCAAGTTTGCCATTGATCAAGTACTTGTTCCTTCCACCAACCACAATCTATAAAGCAAACCAATAGTTTCTTATCACATACTTAGCAATTAACTCCATTTTGAACCCAAAAAATAAAAATTTGGATACAATTCGATAAATACAAAGGCCATTATAACCACTCGAGCAAATTATCACTAAATCCAACACTAATGACAGTCAAGGAAAGAAATTTTTACGCAAGAAAACCCAAAATTGAACGCCAAAAAGAGACCCAATTACCGAAACCGGCAAATGACTTACCTGACGGGTGACTGTGATTTCGGGATGGGCCTCGTAGCCAAGGGGACTGCGGGAGCGGTCGGAATTGTCGAAGACAATGGAGACGGTGGCCTTTGTAATGCCGGCCTGGCCTTGCTTGTAGACGAGCTCTTGGAGATTGGCAGCCCGGACTTGCTGCAAATTGGTGATGCCCAAGACGAAGCAGATGGAGTCGAGGATGTTGGATTTGCCCGACCCGTTGAGACCTGTTATGGCGTTGAAAAACGGGTCGAACCCGGGCACCACCGTCCTCGTCGCGTAAGACTTGAACCCCTCCAAGCATATCTCCTTGATGTACATTGCTGAGCTTTTCCAATTTCAAAGGAGAGTGTACGTACAGTGAGAGAGATTGAAAACCCTAGACGAGGAGCGTCTGCTTCTCTTCCTTTCCTTTCCTCTCCTCTGTAACACTCTGAACTCAAAAGTTTCGAATTTCAACACGCGGCACGTGCAAGGCGGGAAAACTACTTGGCTTCGATTCAAGAGAACTCAAAAGGAAAGTTGGGCCTTTATTTTAGCACTTGGGCTACACCCAAACGGCGTCGTCCCTGAAATTGGTAACTACATAACATGATCAAAAGCCCAACTGAGAAGTAAATTTAGATATTGGGCTACACTAATTGATCGATTTTGTGATTATTTTTTTTGGTCGAAATGTTTTTGTGTTCTATATTATTACAGAACCAATCCTCGCATTTGTTGTCATTTACATTTTCACATTCTATATATGAAAATTTACCTTTGTTCAATTTTACAACAAAAATTGATTGCATATATCTACATGTCAATTGTCATAGACATGAAAAATTACAAGCATCAAAAATGCCATTTTGGTCTTACTTCCTCTTCCTTCTCAGTCAACTCCCTATACTGATACCATTCTGCTCCAGACTTACCCACTGGCAATGGGGGCCTAACAAATATTTCAACTGGCTTCGGGACATGCACGGCTAAATGCAGTTCTCCTGCAGTTGCTTCCGTTCTGGAATCGGAACTTGTCGATGATTTGCAAAGGGGTTCAACAGTGATCCATCCTAAACCTGATATGGCCACATCACAAGCCGGCCTGCATGAACAGAGAAGAGAAGAAACTTTTCATATTGGCTGACCAAAATAATTATGCGTGAATTCGGCATTTACATGGGATCAAAATCAAATAACAAATGTTGAAAGAGGTAAAGTTAAGAGCATGAACAATGCACCTCTCCACATCTTCAATTTTAATTTGCAACTGACGCTCAGTTTCAAGTCCTCTCCATTCATCTGCTCTTTGTTTTCCAGTTGGAGGTGTTAACAGAACTCCAAGTTCTTTCTGCAACATGTCAAAAAAATCCCACAGCGTTCATATTGAATGTAACATATATGTAAGAGAAATATGCATACACGGCCCAAGAAGGTAGCTTTCAAAATATTTCGAATACCTGCTTTACTTATAAAAAGATTACAAAATATGATTAATCTCAAGTGAGACCATGGTTTACCTGGTAAAACTCATCTGCCTTGTCAGAAGGTACCATATGAATCTGAAGACTCTTTGGCCCGTAAAATGTCAATCGTGTTTCAGGGAGAACCTGAAATTATCGACAGTTTGATCAGTCAGGAAAGACCATCCATAATGAGCCTGATAAAGTCAATATATGTGAAACTACCCAAAACCTTCAAGACATCTACTCTGACAAGACCTCCCCAGAATATTGAATAGCCATTCAAACCATTGGAATTGTCATTCCCTGCTGTTCCATTTCCAGAGGACACCTGAGAATTCTGGTTAAGAATAACCAAAAGTCACTAACTAGAAGATAACAACAGATAAACTACTAAAAGGATAAAAATACAGGGTAAGAATGACCCCCTAAGCTGACTAAACATACAGGAAAAGATTGACCCCTTAGCCGACTTTGAGGAGCAAGGGCAGGTAGATCTTCTGAATGAACCACTGCTGCTTGCCTATGGTGGAGATGAACTCCAGGTGTGTCATATAATTTCTGCATGAAATAGAAGGTTACTATGCTAGATTTGAAAAGTTCTTGATAAATAAAGATACTGTGGCATACCCCTCCTCCTAGGAAAGCATTAATTTGAATTGGACCTAAGGTAGTTCCCGGAACTGCAGATTGTATTGGTTTGTACTTTTGCGCTGATGCAGCAACTGGATCGTTTTCTGCCATCATTTCTGGTATCACAAAAATAATAAAAAGTCAAGTAAAAGGAAGAACAGCTCATTTAGTAAATGAAACACTGGTCAATTATCTTTCTGAAATAGAACTGTATCTAACTTTAATCTTGAATAAGCTACATGCCTACCAAAGGCAACAAAACACAGAATGAATATCATTAACTTACTCAGCAAAGCACTGATGAATGCTGATTTCCCAACATTTGCTGAGCCCTATAGAAAAAAGTGTAATGTGAACTATCAAATATGAAAAGATAAATATACATACATATATTTCTCAAATAATGAAAATATTATTTTTGATAAATTAGAGCAGAGTAAAAGACTTGTAGTAATTAAAACCAAAGGATAATCAATTGATAAGGAAAAAGAACGACAACTGTTTTCCCTCTTGTTGCATGTATTATGTACACAACTGTTCAGGTTTCAAAATGTTTTAGAATCACTTGACAACAGCACATACTGAGTACTAAATGCATTAAGTAAACTTCCAGTTAAGAGACTAACCAGAACATAAACGTCCCGCCCCTGCACCAAAAAACAGCCAATGAATTCAGGTTGAAATAAATTTAAATGATACACATTTATATTTTGTTCCATAGAATAGCAAGTAAAAAATAGGTCATCCTATTTACTCAGCTAGCTTTAATTTTTGATATCAATTAGTCCGATTAATGAACTTCACACATGCACATGCGCACAAGCACAAAAAGAGAAGTAAAGAACCTTCTTCTCCTTTTGGATCTCTGATGCAACTCCAGTTACTCCAACCAAAGACTTCGAACTTGTCAGATGAACACTTATAACACTGCAAATAATAGAGTCTTAGAAGTATAATTCAAGCTTCAATTTTAGTAACCATCGTTTCTAATAACTCAAACTACAGAGCCCTAATCCCAACTACATGGGACCAGTTTGCATGAATTCCTTTCTCATCAAGAATTCCAGGAAACTCTTTAGATTGATAATATTATCCATAAATAAAAGCATAGCCAAGGAAACCAATCTTACTTAAGCTTCTTCTTTGCAGTGGCCTCTACAACCCAATCACCAATACAATTAAAATCAGTCCCTTTGGGAAGTAAATCAACCTGATATTAGAAAGTATAATCAATAGAAAAGTCGCTTACATCAATATCACATTAAATAAGCACCAACAGGCAGTTTAATACCTTAGTAATCACTAATATTATAGGATTTGCACCAGCCAAATCACGCACACGAGCCAAAAAGCTACCATTGAAGTCCACAATATCAACCTATACGCGAGTAACCGATTAAGACATAGAATTTAACATTCCTCAAGGCAACTCACTTACTTCGTAGCAACGCAAATGTTAGAAAGTACTTTACCAATTTAACTATCAATGCTCTCTCATGGCGCAGGTGTGCCAGCTTCTCCCGAAGCTGTTCAGCCATAATGAACTGTTTCCCGCCAGAATAGCCCCCATTCCCACCAACAGCAGTTATCATGTGCCCATGTGACAGAAGCTTGCACCTTCCGCATATAACGGTTTTAAGCTGGTGGTGCTTCTTCTTCTGCGCATTTACATTTGGTAAGCAAAAGCAAAATATGAGCATCTGGAACTCAAGTAAACATCAGTAAAAGCATTTTGGACTAGGAAGTGCTTTTCTTGCTTTGAAATGCAATAACTAAAATTTAACTTAAATACCAACAGCAAAATTACAACCCAATTCAGTAAAAGCACTTTGGACCTGGAAGTGCTTTTCTTTCTTTGAAATGCAAGAACTAAACCTTAACTTAAAACACCGACAGCAAAATTACAACCCAATTCAGTAGCTAAAAAAATTAAAATCCCATCGTCAAAACAAATGAAATTAAAGTCCTACATGAATAATTTATACCAATGCGTAGGTCTCGGGGTCCGAATAACCCGGAGCATCAGGCTCTGAAGTCTGTAACGGAGCTCCACATCCATAACAACAAGCGACGTTCGTAGAAACCTTCACGGGCTTCTCTTTCTTCTTCTTCTTTTTCTCTTTGAGCAAGACCTTTGCAGTCTCAAAGGAACGGTGTCGTTCGAGGAACCGGTCGCCTGGGGTCGGTGCGGCCGCTCCGATGCCGTCGGGTTCGGGTGGGGGATCCAATGATTGGGTCTCTGAAACGGTTGCTTTCTGATGGGTCTTTTGTGGCTGTGAAAATCTGCAGAGTATGAGAGTGGATTTCGAGTGAAGATTGAGAAGCTTGGTGTTTGGGATTGTGAGGTGGTAGGGGAGAGTGAAAGGTGAGAGGAAAGATGAGAGGGTTTTAGGCGCCATTGCTGTTAATGGATTTGGACTTGTTTTGATAATATTTGTGTTTTTTGTACGTTTAGATTGCACATGAGAGCAATCGTCGCCGTTCATTTTCTAATTTCCGTTATTAGTCTTTAAATTATATATATGTAACAAAAATCAAATGAATTAATCGAAAAAAAGACAAGTTTCTTGTGAGATTAATCAAACAGGACTTTATTAGAATGATCTATTTTAATAAGATGTATCTTATTTTGGACCGATTAATCGAATCTTTATTATGTTAATTCTAATATTTGTAATGAACTTGTAATTTAAGTAGTTAAATAATATGTTCTAGATCACGTGTTCGTCGTATAAAAAATAAAAATTAAGATTTCGGAAAAAACTAATAAATTTTTTAGCCGTACATAACAACAAACTACAAATGTTACAGAAGAAACAAGAATTAATGACTAATGCTAATAACATAAGAAGCACATTATCATAATAGAATCTGCCCTAATGGTTTAATTTCAGAAGACCCCAACTCCCACTGTAACTCCTGTAAGAGAATCTGGAACTTGGGTAGGGAACACCACATTGTCATATAGAAGTCCAGCAACTGCAGCACCAATCAAAGGTCCTACCCAGTACACAGCTTGGTTCTTGAAGCTACCGGCAACGACTGCAGACCCAAATGCACAAGCCGGGTTCATGGATCCACCAGAAAATGGCCCAGTTGCCAGGACATTGGCTCCTGCCATCAACCCAATTGCCAGGGGCCCAATGCCTCCAACCGCACCATTTCTAGGATCACCAGCAGCATAAACTGTGTACACCAACCCAAATGTAAGCACGCCTTCCAAAACTGATGCCCCAAAACCTGTCATTTCTTCTGTAATTGCATATGCTGGAACATGCTGCATAATCCCCACAAAAAAACCCCAAAAAAGAAAATTGTTTAGTTAAAACTTGTTAAGATCCTGCATTTATAAAAACCCAATAGACTAAAACATACTAGAATTGTAGCTATGTGAAAGAAAAAAAGTACCTGCCCAACAACAGTCACTTTCAATAGAAGGCAAGCCATGACAGAGGCCACCATCTGAGAAATCCAATAGCAGATGGCATTGGGGACACTAATGTGTCCCCCCACGGCCTTGCCAAAGGTGACAGCCGGGTTCACATGGCCACCGGAGGCGTTCGCTGCGATGTACACGGCCGAGGCCAATGCAAAGGCATTGGCTATGGCAACCACCACCAGACTAGCTGGGTCTGATGCAGCATCTGGCATCAACTTTCCTGGCAGTGCCATACAACAAAAGCAAACATATTAATGGCTACAAATTAAAGTAACAACAACAATAGCAACATTTCCCATCAAACTGTTAAAAATTAAGGGACTGGTACGTCCAAATTTCATGCTTCCATTAATGCTTCTAGTGTAACAGACCAAACAATATGATATATGCCTCAAGTTACAAGTTAGAACACAATAAATTGAAAATCCTCCGTTAAAAACTGACAGAACAAAACTCTTTAGAAAGAGAGAAAAGAGAATGACTCACTGGAGGACATCATAGCGCCGACAACAGCAAACACAAAGAAGAAGGTTGAGATAAACTCTGCAAGATAAGATCGAAGAGCATTGGGAGTAATTGCTTGCTGAAATCGAGCGGTTAGTGCAATCCTAGCCATTTTGCCAGAAAATCAGTCAAATCAAATGTTAGAGAGAAACAATGGATTTCACTTTCAGGGTTGGTTTGAGTAAACGAAACTAAAAACAGAAATGAATGAAAGCAAGCAGTTAATGCAAATTTGCTCTGTGTAGGAGGAGTTATTTATATATTCAACCAATAAATGCAACGTTTTGGTGAAGGGTTGTGTTGTGAAGGTTATACAATTCAAAAAGAAAAATGGAAAAAAAGGGTTAACCGCCAAGCCACGTAGGTCATGTCTATGTGTGTGATTGGGAGGACATGGGTGAATTGCGGTTTATATCGTTGTACACTTTCGTAATGGTCATTATCTGTTTTCTTTTCTTCTTTATTTTTTTGGTGGAAATTATCTTCTTAATTTGTTTATCTATACTGAGCTATTTACTTAATTTTGTTGGTTTGTTTTGCACAATTTATATACTAGCCCTTCCGCTCGCGCTTCCATTTTAATAACGTGCGTTGCGTGACTTAAAATACTTTTTTTTTATTTTTTTATTTTGTTATTTTTGCAATTGCTAATAACCAAAATTTTAAAAGACATGAAAACATGAGTCTTATTGCACTTAAACTCGATCAACAACATTTACAAAGACAAAAAGAATCAAAATGAAGGCTCTCAAGGTCTTAAAATTGAAAGCAGCACATAATCTTGAAGAACTCCAAACACTCAGCAAACGAGGCCTGCCTCTTAGGTCTCTTTCTGCTACACCTCAATTCCATTTCCCTCCTTGTGTACTGCTCTAACACATCTTCTCTATAAATAAAGTCCTCCATGTCGTATTTCCCGAAAAGGAAATCTCCCATCCCATTATTCAGTGGCACTGCTGCATCACTAGAAGAAGCAGGCACCACCACCAAAGACAGAGAAGAAAGATGAGAAGGTGGTGGGTTTTCCATTATGGCTTGCTCTGTGCACCCATCTCAGAAAGAAACTTGCCTAGCCATAGAAGAAACAGATTGATTTGAAATGGTATAAATAGATTGATTTGCTTGTATGTAAGGTAATTTGTATTTTAATTACCATAGGAGTCTGAAATTGCAAGCTAGAGGAGAGATCAATAAAACGCGGCAAAACCCATTAATTAGTATTAATTTGTGATTATCCACTTTATGATGACATGGCGGGTTGTTTTTAGCAGAGATACGATACCATAATTACCATTAGGAAACAAGTGGGAAACTTCCCCTTAAATTATACCAAAGTTAAAAACATACAAGAAGATGAATTAGAAAAGAACCCAAGAAGCAGAGCCCTCTTTCAACTTTCTCAGTGGATTGATTCATTTGTGGTTCAGCTATTGGGCTGGGTAGTACATGTCATCAAATTCTTGGACATTTTTTAAAAAATGAAAGAAAAAAAAAAAAAGGCCTCCCCGTGGGCTTCTTGTAGCTAGTGCATCATCTTCTGGAAATCAAAAACTTCGAAAAGGTTAAAAAGAGAAGGCAAAAATATTTCATCAGCTGTATACTGAAGCAATAAGCTGTAAAACTGGAAAGTGAGAGCTTTTTAAAATTGCATGTCTCCAGTACTCGCTGCAATGAAACCGGGAGATCAAACTCTATATAGACTGAGGTTTATATAGTTTAATGACTTCTCGTGTATGTGATTCAACCATTTTACAACAATGACGAGCTCACACACATAAAGCCCCTGGGTGCTTAAATTTTACAATGCCTGCATTTCCATATTGGTATGCCCGTTGTTGTCAGCAGAGGACGGTGCAGCAGAGTCCTGGTTGTTGTCATCAGCAGGCTTCATTTGTTGAACAGGGGGAGGGTTGACGACGGTCATTGGCATCACAGCATTGTCCGATAGGCGGCCCTTCCTCTCCCTGTGCTCCTGGCACAAGGCACACCAGTGCAAGCAGCAGTGGGTCAAGCACGGGTCACACGGCGAGTTCTGCAGTCAACAAGACAGCTTAGCATTGAGCATCATTCGGTTAAGAAAAATATCTTCCACTGGACATCAATTAGAGAAATGGAGAAGAAATAAGATTACCTGCAGATGATATTTTTTCTGTAAGGATTGGCGAACAAGTCCTGTGTACACCCCACACATCCACCAAGAAAATAACAGACCCTCACAAATAAGAAACGAAGTCTTTGGGTCAACACCATAGAAGATTGCAGTTGCTGCTGCCAGAGCCATGCCACCTTCAATAAAAATGGCATGACAAATGCATGGTCTCGTCCAAGGGATATCATCTCTTAAGCTTTCAACATTATGCCCAAACAGAACACACGGACAAAAGAGCCCTGACAAGCCTGAAGATGTGAAGAAACACAATGTTATCAGTAGACTGTTTTCATGTTGCAGTAAAACCAATTATTGGAACCAGTCTTAATACACAGTAGTAAGAGCAAGGAGGTTTGTGCTTATCCATCACAAGGACATGGTCAATTAGTTGAATGGGCATAAACATCCAAATTGATAAAATGTAATAAGAGAATGTGGAACAGTGCATTGCTAGAGTTATAGAGTAACATATTTCAAAGTTTTAACAAACAAGTGAAAAACCCTATTGTGAGGGCTTGCTTATGTTTCTAAGCCAAGCTTGAGAGACACCAAATCCCCCCTTAAAAGAAGGTATCTAATTAAAGAAAAATCAAAGATAAGCATAAGCTTCATACCATATCACAGTACAAGAGATGAAAAGCTAGTTCCCATATCAACTTACAACTTTCTCTATCCTCAGCACAGCCAAAAATTCCAGTTGTCCAAGGTTCATCTGCAGGGGGCTGATAGCTTTCAGGTAAAGGTTGTCCGCATTCGTTACACCTGTGAACATTCAACTGGCCCATAATACACCGGATTAGTTGGTGTTTACATCCTTATCCAAGACTAACCTCCAATGTAGGGAAAGTCACATGTAAAATTTAGAAACTCATTAGCATCTACCCCATAAATCCGCAATATAAATGTAATTTGTAACCATATTCAAGTTGTAGCCAGAAACATATAGTCGCCTTTTTTTTTGGGAAATCACACGCATCCTCGATCTATATAGGCAATCAGGTTAAAGAATGCAGTGTGATAAACTTATAAGTTAAAAGAATTTCAGATCCGGCCAATTATTTAACGTACAAAAGATTTACAATGATACAAGGTTTTTAACTATGATTTGAAAAATCTGATTTGCAAAGTTCCCCACAAAACTTAGAAAGTAAATTAGAAACATATGAGGTCACTGAAAAAATACGAAAATCCCAAAAATTATATACTATAAGAAACAAAACAAATCAGCTAATTTTTTCTTTAAATTTATAAGGCTTTCTTCTATCACCCAAGGACCTTCTAATCAGAAGTACAAATGAAAAACCAAACCAATTTTCCACTACACTCTGACAACAAAAATCGATATCCTAAGTTTTAACGAAAATGCAATTCATATCAGTAACAGAGATTTCAGAGCAAACCTATATATATAATTAGCAAAAAATATGAAAAATCAGACAAGAGAAAGCGCGAGAAACCTGAGGAACTTCGATGGGCTGATTGAGCTCCCCAGGCTTAATGTCATCCACAGGCGCTTGATCTTTCGTCAGCTTCACATAACGCGAGTGCCCAGTTCCATCCGCCATCTGATCTGATCTCTGGCACCGCTCTCTCTCTGTTTGGTTGCTGAGAAAATGCAAGGAAAGTGTGCTCGAAATCAGGGAAAATTCGCTATATAAACTCTCTCTAGTTTATCATATTACGCGAGTCAACTTTGTCTTTGAGTCTGCCTTGACGCTTAAAGAACTCATTTTTGAGTCTTTCTTACATTAGTCATTTCCGCTTTGGACGGTTAATTTACACGTGGATCACCGCCATGTATACCAACGCCCTTCCGCGTCGTTTAGATAGTACGACTTGTCGTTTTCTACCGACAACCTTGCTTACATGCGACATGTCGTTTGTGCAGCCATCATATTCATATAGCTTGAGAATAATGTGCTCCATCGTTACTAGAGCAATCCCAAACATTTCCTTACTATCTCAACGTAAAATCAAATTTGAGCAATGCAAAGCATCATTTCATAAGTTTCTTCATTAAATTATAATTTAAATGAAGAGTTAGTTTAGTGATGATCTTAGATAGAAGGTAAAGGACATAAAATGTCGATTTGGTTCAAAGTTTAGAAGCTCGGATCTAATTTATAGAGAAGTAAATTCAAACTTAGTTGCAATTGGACGAACTTATTAATCTGACCAACGGTAACCCTGTTCTACACATTTTCTTTCTCCTCTTATAGGCAACTCAACAAAACCAAAATCCGAACCCACGATATGATAGTGCCATATTTTTAGACATATCTTTGGTAAATTTCTCCAGAGGCCAATAATATGGAAAGAGAAACAAACAATGCTAATCATATACCTTCAATAATGTTTCATAACCAGAGCGAACCGTAAGCATAGCAATTGTAAGAGTCAGTTCTACTTCGGTATGTATTTGAATAACTGGGAGGCCAAAATGGACAAACTTGACTTGAATGAAAATTAGCCAGGGCATGAAGAAAGCGTCGTTGATTTGAAACATCTAAAACCATTCATACACATAATTAAACTTGTGAAACTAGTAACGATCCATAAGCAAGTCTTAAGCCAGTGAGATTAATTACTTCATCAACATGGGTTTTCTTGAAACCTCATGAGGGCCAGTTTCTGTACCAACCAGCCCAAGCAGAGACTAGCCCACTGATCCCAAGAGTCACAGTGTGGTTGCAGAAGGGGTTAGGCTCAATATCCGCCACACCAATGAACAAGTCAGCAACATTAGCTGCAACTGCCATTAACCTCATCACTCTATCACTCCTAATCTTTCTCAAACTCTCAATCTTCTTGTCTCTGAACTTGTTGTCCTCCAAAGCACCAAGCTTTCTCTCTGCCTCTAGCCCCTCCTTCAATGCAATGAAATCAGATATGATGAAGAAGACATATCCAAACGACTCACCAAAGGCTGATATAAAGCTCATCTTCCTGGCCAAATTTGGGTTCAGGGTTCCAATTCGGGAGAGCCAAAGAAAGTGGTCAAAAAAGAAATAGACCATTTCCCCTGCATTAGCAAGAACAGCAAGGAACCGAAGGGTAGGCGTGGAGCCAGGGCTTCTTCTCAATGCATTGAATCCTGTGAGAAACCGGCCGGTTCGAAAAGCCTTCCGGCTAAGGCCAGAGGCAACTTCCCACTGCTTTGCTCTTTGAGCAATTTCTGGGTTTTTAGCCTCAACATGCCAGTGGACAAGCTTAGAGACATATTGGAAGGTCTTAACAAGCTTGTCAATGCCATCTCTCTTTGCTAGGAAGATGACCAGTTTGTCTACTGTATCATTATTCATGATAGAAAATTGTGAGCAGATAGGGTTTGGTTGTGGTTGATGAAGAAGTAAGAATTGTTGTTGGTTGATCAGAGAATTTGGGTTAGATTACTAGAACAAACAAAACCAAGGAGCACCACAAAATTAGTTGCAGGATTTTGGATAATAGCACATATATGCTTGTGGCTGGACCTTGCTATGCACCTTGCTACCAGTAGTTTTTGTGCCATCTGTTCTGTTTTGTTTGTATAATTTTCTAACTCTAGGCCTTCTTGTCTTTAGCAAGAGACAACAGTCCAGTCCTTGTCACCTCAACACAAGACTCCAAGATTAGTCTCCACCTTGCCATTTCCATAATTCTCTCCTTCATCTGATGCATCAGAATTGTGCACCTATAATTGTTCCTCAAGTCCCATACACTCTCCATGATTTTATGTCCCTCTTTAGAATTTTAGCAAAGGGGTTCTGATTTCTTAGTTGAATAATGCAATGAAAACATAAAACTATTGTTGGTAAACACCCTAAATATTGTTTTTAAAATTTGGCTCAAGTGATATGGGATGTGTAGTTACTAGCTTCACAACTTTAAGTGTTAATTAATGTCAGGGGGAAATATAAGTTTTGGCCAAAATAAAAATGGTAGGGGCTAATATTGCTACTACTTTTATAATATTGATAACAATAATAAAAAATATATATAATAAATAAAAACTAGAGAATAAACTACAAAAACAACCATGAGGAAATACTAAATACTCCCCTACCTCTCCTAATTTTATTTTTCTTTTTATGTTTTTCAATTATTTATATCTTAATATAGGCTATTATTTCAGTGCAAGTATTAACTGTAGCAGCCTATGTCACGGTCACAGTGAAGAACCAAATTATTACCAGTAGTACCCTCCACATGTGCCACCACCACCTCCAAACTTACCCCTTTCTTCTCTCTCTTTCTCAGATCGTTCTAGTCCTTCCTTGGTGAGCAAAACCCTAGATGGCCTAAAAGCAATTGGACCAATTTCACTGCCCAGTCCTCACCACCCTCACTGATTCCTCTGGTGCGAACCCTTCTGAATTTTTTCTCTCCAACCCAAACCAGTCTAATTATTATCTTTCTTAATTTCAAATCACCACTTCACCATAGTCATGGACGCTCAGAGAGCTCTGCTAGACGAACTTATGGGCGCAGGTATTTCCTATAAACCCTAGTTAATGGTTGCTTTGCTACCTACCTATTTGTTTTTGCTTCCTCGGGCAATTGGATGTTATGATTTGGTAAATTTGGATTTGTTTGAAAAAGATAACAGTTCTAATGGGGTTTGATTATTTTATTTGATTTTTATTTTTGGTTAGTCTTGCTTTAAATTAACTTTTATTGATTTTGAGTACTGGTTTCTGGTGAATTCCAGCTCGTAACTTGACGGAGGAAGAGAGAAAGGGGTACAAGGAAATTACTTGGGATGATAAGGAGGTCTGTGGAGCCTATATGGTTCGATTTTGTCCTCACGATCTGTTCATCAATACCCGAAGTGATCTAGGTGAGTTGCAATTAAAATTCTTGTTGAAATTGACTTGTTTTAAACTATGTTTTTCTTTGCTGAGGAAGCACGGGAAAGAAAATAAGACCCAATGCTTAAATGATGATTAGAAATCTCAATTTCTTTTGAATCATATACTTCATTTGTGTTTGCAGAGTGCATGGTTTCACTGACTGTAATTTTTTTGTTTTTGAATCAGGACCCTGCCCTAAAATTCATGACCCAAAGTTGAAAGAAAGGTGATTAAGTGAACATTTAATACAGTGTATAATTTTTCATTCCGGAAATGTTATTGAGGTTTCACATTGTGCTTTCTACAGTGTGTTTGTGTGCATTCAGTTTTGATGCAATCAAAACGGGGTCATTTGTGTTTGTTCGTTTATTGTTTTGTCATGATTTTATTGAAAGCTACACATCATTTTGTAAAGTTGAGCATGCTTAACTCGCAATACTTACAACTGATGATCATTTTTCCTGCTTCTGTTGTAAGATTGTTGCTTATCTTGTCTTCGTATGAATAAGTTAGCTGCTTTATATGTGTGATGTAGGGTGTAGGATGAAACTTTGATATGCCTTACATGGTATGCTAAGCGGTTGCTGGTTTTTTCTTTTTGAGGTAACTGATTTAAACATTTTGATAAGATCTTTCCGAGAAGGGAAGAGGAATCTATCAATTTCCAAGTCAGAAATTACTAAGTAGTAGGACAGGATATAGAGTGATATGTTTGATTAGTGATGATCTGCTGGATTAGATCATTCATATGCATGGCCCATTAGATCATTCATGTATGCTTATTGCCATAATTATTGATTTTGGGAGACAATGATGACATGCTTGACAGTTCAGCTAAAAGCAGTCAGTGGTGATCTACTTTTCCCCCCCAAGGGTTTCTGTTCCTATTGATTGGACCTTTTGTCAGCTGATTTCTTTCGTTTTTCTTACCTCTACACTGTTGGCAAATAGATATTTTTGCATGAATTATCGGGGGAAATGGTATGTAATTGCTATCTTTATGAGTCTAAGAAGAATGTCTATACTGTTTTGTCAAAACTTGAACTTCTATTTTCGACCTTAGGTGATGGTCAGGGGTCATTTAATGCCTTCTCCCTTTTCTTTAGTTTAAGAACTTACTGCATTTCAGGTATATCATAATTTTAATATCAAAATTCAAGGCACCAGAAGACTACAGATTGTCCAGTTTTTTTTCACTCCTCTGATCATGTCCTCCAGCTCAAAACCTGTTGCTTTTTACTTTTGTTTAAAGCCTTTTCTTTTTTCTTTTTTCCCTTGCTTTCAGGATGTGACTTTACTTTCTATTTTAATTCTTCATGTCATTGATTTTAGTTTTGAGGAGTCCCCAAGGCATGATGCATATGTGCCCAAGTTTGAAGCTGAACTGGCTCAGTTTTGTGAGAAATTGGTACGTTACACATCTCCTGTTGGTCTTCATGATCTCTAGTTTTTTTTTTTCACCTATATTTATTGGTCATATACTACTTGCGTTGCAGGTGATGGATTTAGATAGAAGAGTAAAGCGTGGGCGAGAACGCCTTGCTCAGGAGGTTGAACCTGCACCGGCACCGCCACTGTCAGCAGAAAAGTCTGAACAGTTATCTGTTCTGGAGGAAAAGATAAAGAACTTGCTGGAACAAGTTGAGACCCTTGGTGAAGCTGGAAAGGTGGATGAAGCTGAAGCACTCATGAGAAAGGTGCTGCTATTATATCCTGAGTTTTTCTAGTTTCCTATATTGCAAATGATTTTTCCAGTCAGTTTACACACTGCCCACAATGTTTATTATTGTACATACCTTTATTTGATTCTATATCATACAATTACAGGTACATGAAAGTTGACTTTGATTTATTTAAAATTTCTTTTGACAGGTGGATATGCTTAATTCTGAGAAGACAGCCTTGGCTCAACACCCTCAGAATGATAAAGTGTTGATGCTTGCACAGGAGAAAAAAATGGCACTCTGCGAGATATGTGGTTCATTTCTTGTGGCCAATGATGCTTTAGAGAGGACTCAGTCTCATGTTACAGGGAAGCAGCATATTGGTTATGGCATGGTCCGAGATTTTATCGCTGAGTACAAGGTGAGTCTCTCTTTGAATGGTGAATTACTGAAGCTAAGGGAAAAAGTCATTTCTTTCTCAGAGACTTCAATACATGGACTTTATTTTCAGGAAACTAAGGAGAAGGCAAGAGAAGAAGAAAGGTTAGCAAGGGAGAAAGAAGCAGAAGAACGGAGGAAACAGAGGGAGAAGGAAAATGAGAGTAGAAGGAGAAGTAATTCAAGTGATAGGGACAGGTATCGTGATAGGGATCGTGACAGGGAGCGGGACAGATATCGAGAACGCGATTCAGATCGTGAAAGGTCTAGAGAGTGGAATGGCAGAGGTAGTCGGGATGGAGGGAGAGGGGCGGATTGGAGGTCCAGGAATGGAAGAGATGGGGGCAGGGATAGGTACCGTGATCGAAGCAGGTCACGTTCCCCTGTTAGGCATAGTCACAGGAGGTCACCTAGAAGTCCAGTTCGCCCATATTAATGAATTGTGTAGATAGATGTCTGAGCTTTGAAATTTTTTGAGGTAGATTTTCATATCTCTAAGGTTTTATGAACATGTTGATTTGGAGTCTTAATTAAATTTTCATCATGGGTGAAACTCTTTTGCTATCTCACAGCTTTGTTGAGACTATACCATCTCCCTTTCATCGATATTATAAGCGGAGAAAAGGGTTGAGGTAGGTATTATTCTATTATTGTAACTCATTTTAAAATTCATTTTAGACTTGAATGAGGTAAATTTAATTTTTCAGTATGAAACTTCTCTGAGACAATTGTTTTCAGAGTCTCACATCCCCTTCTGTTGGGAAGTCATTGTTGGCTACTTTCTGTGTTGTCACATATTTAAGACATCAGACCCGAAAATGAATGCATGATTGATCCACCGCAGCTGGAAGATGATGGTTTTTAATCATTTTTGAGGTAACATATTTATCATCTATATATCATCGCCAACCGATACAATATTTCCTTCCTTTCTTTCCTCCGTCTTCTATCTGGTTTTCAGTTTTAACCACTCTATTGAAGTGGTGCTTGTTTGCTATGTGTTTAACTGGGGAGGGAGAAGATACCAATCATGAGATGTGGATAATGTGCTACATGTTGCTCTCAAGGTATTTTTTAGGGGACTCTCCGTACTTACTAGAAAATGGTCTGGTTTTTCACCCTTGTAATGGTTTCTAATTTTCAAAAGGCTCATTAGTTTTCCCTCTTTTCACCCCTCCCCTTTTAGCTTAGCATATCAAAATTTAATCTTAGAACTGGTGCAAGCATTACTTTTTAATAATTGGCAGTGAGAGCAAAAATGCCAATCATTTTTAAGTCGTGGTAAATCTGTAAATTACATTATCATGTGAAATAGGTAGCTTTGGAATCTACTACGGTGGACTGGGATGCAAGGTGTTCCCTTCATTTGCAATATAAGATTTTGCAGTTAATCGGTCGATGGAGGTAACTGCCAATCATAATCCGCAGATTAGTGTATTTGTTTTTATAGTTTGCAGGAGGGAAAGGGGGCAGACTAATTTGGTGAAACATGACGCTTAGATTTGTGGGCGGTCAATATTTTCTCATGGCAAGCAATGGTTTGTGCAGGGCAACCTTATATTCATCTTGCCGAACTACTTTTAAGAGCGGACAAATTGAATTCCCTTCGCTGATGGGCATGTGAATTTGGAATTACCAGCATCTCGTATATTCTTTATCACCTTTGACTCGTTGTAATCTTTACGATATTACTTTAATGACATGTATCAAGGAGTGTTCATGGAGCACATATGACATGCTTTTCTGAAAATAAGATTATTGTTGCGTGGTTTGACCTAAAAAGAAAATGCCCTTTCAGTTATCAAGAAAATACTTGAAGAGATTTTGCAACGACGAAAGAAATTTTTGCTTCTGATATCTAGTCGTGAACGGACAGAATGTCATTGTGTGAAAACAGGCTCTTTCATGGAACGCAAACTATAAAATATATACATATATATAGCAAAATGTTGAAAACCCAGAATGATGGATGCTTTAATTATCACTTCTGATGCAAGCAACATAAATTCAAATGATTTCTACTAGATAAGGTAAAATTTCCATGGCACGTGAAAGTATCCCACTTTTTTTTTTTCACCATGGCGTATAGTTTTTGTGAAGGACAAGGAGTATAATAGGTACAAAATGAAAGGAATAAAAAATTCCAAGACAAAGATGACTATTCTAGATTCAAACGCCGCATCTTACAAACAAGGTTTGCAGTTGGAAGATCAAGCTGATTTCCTGAATCTGACTTGAGAAGGTCTTTGAGCTGGTCTCTTGGGGTTGAAAGGCAGGTGTGAAATGTGGCAAGGACCGGAGGAATTGGCATTGACAAGGCAGAAAGAACATTACTCAGATACTCAATGTCAACAGATAACTGTTGCGATCCTCGATCCGTGATGTACTGAATCCCTCGCAGTTGCTCCATGTAAAGAGCAGTGGCACCTTCTGCGACCTTCATACAGAGAGACAGCATATTATAAACAAGAGCATGGGATTAAAATTTTGATAAAAGGAAGCCACTAGGATTAAAATTTCCAAACATCTATGAACTTCTCGAGCACTTCTTTTAACCATAACAGAGGATCTCCAAAAGATTGAAAACCTTATTGACTACCAGATCATTTCACAAATGGGATGCCCGAAACTCCAACAAATTCTATCGCTTATTTGGACTTACTACAAAATAGTGTAGATGGAGGTTGGTACCTTGAACATCCATTCTGTTGCAAAAAACTGGGCTTCATCATTGTTAGCATCACTGTTGGAGATACCCTCTGCAAGAGGCTCCAACTGCTGTGGTAAAGTAAGAAGATATTCACCAATGCTAGTCACATAGGCCTGCGGGTAAGCACTGAAGGTTGGGAGATGGTAAGCACTCTGTTCTTCAACTGAGGACCATATTGGCAACTGAGAAACATCACTGAGGCGTTGTCGTACTTTAGAGATGAGAACATCATATACAAGTTCATTAACTGTGTCAGCAAATGCGGCAACTCTCTGAGACGCAAGTGGAAGCGCATGAAACCGGGGATCTTTAGACTGCAACAAAAGGAAATGTCAATATTATTACAGACCCAAAGAAACAATGCTCCATCAATGAGCCGCACAGCTGCCACATCCTGATTTAAAAGGTTAAATCTAATCACACCTGATTTAAAAGGTTAAAGAGTTTTCGAGCCTTCTCAGGAACATCAATGAGCCGCACAGCTGCCACATCCAAGGCAGCCCTTCCACCCAAAGATGGTTCCCCATTTCCGTCATCACTAGGAACATGTGACAGGTTTTGGTCCACACTTGAACCAAAAACTGAAACAGAGAGAGTTGTGCTTAATCTAGCAAGAGTAGCTCTCAGCGAAGCTTCAAATACAGAGGATCTGCTAGTTAGACAATCTGCAACTGTGAGGATTTGCAGAGCACCTTGCACAATGGACCACTCCTCCTCATTTGAAATCGAATCAACTCTACGTGCACTTTGGCCATCCTTCTTATCCAATCCCACCTCCTTCTTTGAACCAAGACCATCACTACCATGATCCACTCCACAGACAACTCTTAATGATTTCAGGGTTTCTTGCAGGGTAGAAATATACTGTAACATTATATCATCAATTGCAAGAATTAACTCATCTGCCTCAGAACCTCCAGTCAAGCTGATGCATCTCTCAACGGCTGCTTCAAGAAGTACAATTACTTGGGGAATGGATTCCTCCATTCTGCGAACTGTTTCACTAAGTTCAATTCCCTGAGCTCCCACACCACGAGTAACAGCGCCCCTTAGATCCACCCCAGCAATCTCAGCAGAAAGTATAGCTCGCTCCATCTGTCCATACCTAAAATATATGTTTCATCATTGATCAACTAATAAGAAAATCCCACAATTTAAAATACAACAGCATATCCAGTATTTTGGAAAGACAGAAATCAAATGCTGATCCAAATTAAATCAAATGCAAGTAAGAAAAGAAAACCAGCTTCTCTTGCTCCCAAGGCAACTCTAAACAAAAATGGGATGCCAGGCCTGAATGACCACTTCAAATTTGGATCTTTCTTACCTCTGTTTAAACGATTCATATGGAAGATACACTGCCTTTAGCGTATCCATTAAAACACGGAGATCAGATTCTGAAAACAAGTGCTGAATATTCCTTGCAAAGGTCTGGGTCATGTTGTGTAATTCAATCAAAGCCTCCAGATGCTTTGTCTGGATCTTGATACCCTTTGGCATATCACCAGAGAGAATATCTAATATACCTGCCAATATAAAGTAAGGAATGTGAGATATGATAATAAAGAATTAATCCACAGAGAGAGAGAGAGAGAGAGAGAGAGAGAGAGAGAGAGAGTCACTGGGATCAGTACAAGTTTAAAGTGAAGAAAAGTTGGTAACAGAACGACATGGAAATGAAATTCCAAGTTACCCATTCTCATACACAACAAACAAATGGAATGATCAAGCAGAGTAAGTCTCTGATCATATCATGTAAAACAACACATCTAATACTAACAAAAAATAAAGTCAAATGCAAACCTTTTGCTAATGATTTTGTTTCAGGAATAACATCTCCGGTCGCAAGGTTGATACGAGAAACAAAACTGGCCCCAACACCTGCCATTGTCTCAACTAGCAGCTTTGGAACTAGAAATTTGTAATCCTCAGGAAAGGCAACCATACACCTGTACACAGCAGTTAAAGCTAACTTTTGTATTCCATGACTGGAAAATAAAATTCTATAACATCATCATAAATCCATCCTGAATTTTCCTTTTTGTGCTTTACAAGGATACAAATATCAAACTTTTATTAACATACTGTAAAGATCACAATAGGGAACATGAATATGCAGATGCCTGGAAAATGTGCCATGTCACCAATCATGTGACAGTTTGCATTGAGAATTATTTATGAATTCAATTTCTCATAATAACACATTAATAATTTTTTATTATGTAAGCACTTCCACAATGAACAGGATAACAAAACCATTTTTATTATAATGATCAGATGAAGTATCAAAACTTTAATTGGAACATATATCAGATGAAGTATCATCATCGAATTCATCAACTTGTGAAATATGAAGTTACTGTTTTTAACCCTGAACAAAAGAAAAGACTCTCTGAATCTAAAAGTCCGGGAATCAAAGAGTGAGAAGAGTACCACTTCCATTCTTGTTCAAGATAAAGTAGCACCTCATCATAGAAATTTGGAAGCCAGCTGGAGAATAGAATTGCGGGAGCAGTTGATTGAGATTCACTAGTAGTGGATAGCCTTTCAACTTGAGATTTCTCAGTAGCAAGCTTATTAGGCGGTGGTTGTTTTGCATCAAAATCTTCCCACAGCTGCTTTATGGGCTTTAGGTGAACTTTTGTATAATGTAATTCCATGGACTTGAATCTCCCAATTCGAATGAGAATTCCCCGCAAATCTTGAGCAATGTCAACCTGCAAATACATGTACCAATTATCATGTTCATTACGAGTCTAGATGAAAAAGGATATTTGTTGGGAAATAATAGAAAGCAAGCAATTGATTCAGAAAAAAGTTGTGAATTGTGACCTTGCGATTGGATATTGCATCTGTTAGACGTGGTTGCACCATTGAATCAAGCTTATCCTCTAAGACCTCAAGTTGCTTCCTTATGTTAGCAAATTCAGCAACCTAAAATCATGGGTTTTATCATTGATACCTTTCCATTCCACCAAATCTATCAAATTTGCAAACCAAGGTGGTATTGAATTAACTATAAAAACCAAATCTTTCAAAACATAATAAGCATTACCTCCCCAACAGCAGATAAACAATGCCTCATGCTGGCTAAATGTTCAGCAGCGAGAGGAAGATCACCACTTGCAAACACGTCCTCCACGGTTGCACTCAGTTGAGTTAACCCAGCAGCATCCTGCAATGTCTTATATGCAGCTTCCATCCTCTGCTTCACTATATCAACTTTCGCAAGCGCCGCTATAGACTCAGCTGAGGATCCCTCTGCCTGCACAATGCACATGATTGATCATTCAATTTCCAAACCGCCGTCCAATTTTCCCACGTTTTCTCAGCAACCAAACAGAATTGAACACAAAAGTGGTTGTTGCCTACCTTCTTGAGCTTGTCGAGGATGGAGGAGACGGCCGAGCGGAGTGTGACGGCGTCGTCCCGGAGGCGAACGACGTCACGTGTGGCACGTGGGACGCGGAGGAGGGAGGAGGCGCTCTGCTCCTCGAGCGAAGCTGCGATCTCCTCCGACACCATCTGGAGCTTCATCTCGAGATCCACCAGGTGCTTGTCGACTGAGTCCTGTGGGTGCCGACTTTGACACGCCGAGTTCACCCACTTCTTCGGGTCGAAGTTCGGGTCCGAGAACGGACCCAGATCCAGCATCATGCTTGCCCGGTTCACTGACTCGGGTCCGGATCGGACTGGTCGAATCGGTTTCAAGTCTCGGCTCCAAAATGCCAACTGCCAATTTCAAGCTCGGAAGTTACTTCATGCGATGTCTACTGATCGAATCCTCGACGAGCTGAAGAAGATGAACGTAGAAGAAAATCCGGATGAGACTAGCACGTGTACCGTTACACGTGGCACCGTCTTAAAGTTCAAATAAGGGCAAAAGTCACTTTTGATCATGTAGTTTGGCACTTCAATCATTTTTGAATATGTAGTTTCAGTTTCTTCAATTTTAACCCCATAATTTCGTATTTGTAGCAATTTGAGGATAAATTAGCATTTCCGTCAATTTCTTCAACAGCGCAAAGGGCAATTTCGTCAACCAAAAACTCTTGAGCATAAAAGCTCATCTGAAACTCTCCCCATTTCATATTAGGCCTCGAAATTCCACCACTAATCCCAATTTTTTAAGAACCCTAAACCCAAATGGCCAATTTCGAGCTTTTACGCTCAAGGATTTTGCAACATAATGGATGTTCAAGGTACCAACCTCAAGTCGCCATGCCTACGTCCTCGATAGCCACCGCAACCACCACGGAGAGAGTTGGATGGACCGCCACCACAGGGTGGGTTGGAGGAGGAGTAGCTGCCGCCATTGGTAGGAGATTGGGTCACCATGAGGGCTGTGGTTTAACTAGTGGAGGAACGAGGAGTTTGGGCTTCAAAAGTTAACAAATGAGCACAGAGATCAGGAAATTCAGGGAAAGGAGGAGAAGTAAGGAGAGCAGTGACCAGCATCTTGTAATCAGGACCTAAACCTTATTGAACAGCACTGATGAGATCTTTGGCAGAAACGAGTTCGTTAATGGCAGCAAGGGCATCGACAAGAGACTTGGCATGTCGAAGGTATTCATCAATGGATTAAGAGCCTTTTTGGATGTCCATGAGTTGGAAGCGGAGAACAGATTCACTAGCCATACTGGATTGAGAGAAATAGTGTTGAAGGCAATTTCATAAGTCGGCAACAGAGTCATAGCTAACGGTGAGAGGAATGATGGACTTAGAGAGCGTGCTAGTTATATAACTGACAATAAGCTGGTAGTGTTGGTACCATAAGGCATGAGCGTGATTAGGTTGAAGAATGGTGGTGGCGGTGGTGGTTGGAGTGGAGATTTGGGCAAAAGGTTGAGGCTGGGTGCCATCAATGAATTTCCAAAGGTTATGATCGATGAGGAAGGGTTTGAGTTGTCGAAGCCGGATGAGGTAATTTGTATATGTGAGTTTAAGAAATTGGGAGGAGTTTGGGCTGGGGAAGAAAAGAGATGACTCAGAGGAAGAGGAAATGGTTGACTCCATAGGGAGAGAAAGGGAAGGATCAAATTAGGAAGATTAAATCCTAGGGTTAGGTTGATACCATGTAGAAGTGTATTTCCTTGTGTGTTATCAATTTGTATAGAGTACATATTTATATGCATACAGTGAGTCTAGTTTAGGTAGAAAACTAATACAGACAAGATTCTAGCTGTGCGAAAATAGGAAGACTACAATCAAGGAGAAGAATTTGTTGTTGACATTTGGGCTTTAAGAATAGGATCGTTGAGACTCGGACAAAAGTTCAAAAAGCTTTGTATAAAAACTAAAAAGCATGGAAGTTAATTATCGAATGAAATCCTTAAAATATGCATGATTAATCGTTCGAAAAGCCAAGCAAATGTCTAATCAATTATTGAATGAAGGATATGGTGTCATGCATGCGACATCTCAGGATAGTCCATGCTAAAGTCAGTTGTGGAGGTTGCTCATCCATTTTTGACCAACCCAGTATTAGGTGTGGGATTCCTATTTAGAATACACAAAATATTTGTAGTTCTTCTCTCCGCAGTAGATGCGATTATTTTTGTGGAGAGATTGATAATAGGCCCCAATCTATGCCAAAGGAAACATCCACAAGTGCAACTAACAATGATATAGGTTCTTTTGTTTTGGGATCCAGTTGAGTGAGTGATTTCTAGTGTCTTTGGGGATCTAGTGGAGTGAGTGATCTATAATCTGTTATACACAAAATACTTGCAATTTTTATTCTCACAATAGATGTGAGTATTTTTGTGGAGAGATGGATAATGGGCTTTCAACCTATTCAGTTGGTCAAATGTAGATGGGCAAGCTCCACAACCCACCTTAGAATGAGTGTCTAGGTATCGCAAGTATAAGTACATAGTCTTGTTTTTACTAGTTCAAAAGTTCAAAAAGCTTTGTATAAAAAATAAAAAGCTTTTGGAAGTTAATTATCGAATGAAATTATTAAAATATGCATAAATTAATAGTTCAAAAAGCCAAGCAAACGTGTAATCAATTATCGAATACTTCTTAAGCATTTTCAATTTTAGGCAAAAAATAGACAAAATTTGGTTGTTCAAGGAGGCTAAGAAGGTAGATAATTTTTTTTTTTATCAAATAGAATCTTCATTAGGTAAACTTCAATGGTACAATCAAAGACATCAACAAGATATCTAAAATACCAATCCCAAGAGGGCAACAAACTAATATGCTAAAAGCAAAACTAATGCGGACAAAAGCCGCATTAAAACTACTAGCCCACATCACCATAATTAACCATAAGCTCAAACAAAACTCACAAACCCAACATAACCAAAACCCTAAAACAATCCATGAGCCTAGGCGAACCCTATCACTACCACTTGAAGAAGCGTCGTAGCAGCCACACCCACCACCGCATTCGTAACAGATCTAGGGAAAATATAAACGAAAACAATAACTTTACCAAAGAACAATTGGGTGATTTGGAGCAACCTCCATCAAAGACAATGTAGAATCAAATTTAGAGAACATGAGCGGCATTAAGGAACAGGTTTTGAGAGCAGGATTTGATTGAGAACATAAACTAAAAGGGGTGATGGGGAACTTCAATCTAACCATGGCTCAGAAGAAACCACCACAATGGGCTTTTTATTCAAAATGCTCTAGTGGACTTATTCACAAACCTAAAAAGAAAATACGAGAAGAGAAGAAGGGGAGGAGGGGCAGTGACGCTTCTTCCTCCTTCCCCCTCTATGGAATTTTCCTTTAGGACTCACAGAAGGAGAGAGCGGTAGGGTTTCTTTCTAAGAAGCTAGATAATTGATCATAAATAAAGAGACTATATATATCATAGAAATGTATATAAGAAATAATAATAGAAGGTTACCTCAGAGTCACACTTGTTCATAATCGGAGCATGACATTTCTCTGCATAACAGAATTTGTAGTTTACTTGATGGTTTGAATTATAATGGGATTTTAACCTATTATAGTTCTCATATCCCGTGCAACAAATATTGCATAGGAACTTGCCATGAACATCTCGGAAATGTTTGGCCGATGCTATTATGTTGAAAGAGTGGCCCTCCCCACACGTCGCACTTGTTCTTGTTGGCCATTTTCTTTGTGAAAAACAAGCCACAATAATTAGGGGGAGATCAACAGTAAACAAGCCACAACAAATGAACAATCAATCTAATAGTAAATGTGACCAATTATAAATGTAAACAAGCCACAATAGATGGCAAGGTTGTTTTAAATGTGACCAATTATACCTAGAGATCAACACTAAACAAGCCACAACAAATGAATAGTCACTCTAATAGTAAATGATTAGCAAAAATCACACACAATAATCAAGTATTAATTCAAGTAAATGTTAATCTAATATAAAATTGACAACCATTTTAGTTTTCTGCTATACATAAGATGTGCTCTTGTTCTTTTAATCTTCCCCATCTTGGCATTAGGAATTATTTGATTCTTGAGCTTTTGCCCCCAATTTTGAGTTGAAATATTTTAACAAATTTTAATAGAAACTAAATAACAGCACTCATTATTAAGTAATGAAGTTATATACGAAGAACAGTGAATGCAACAATGAAGTTACCTTCTTGTATATATATAAAATCAGTTTTCAATAATGGAGATAGGGATAGAGAAAGATGCATACAAATACGAAGAACAGTGAATGCTGTAATGAAGTTACCTTCTTGGACGAGAAGTAATGTCAACGATTAGGATTTCAAGCTTTTCTTCAAGAAAGAAAGCTGCAAAACAAGATCAAAACCAGAATCAAGAAATATATAGAAAAAAGCTAACCAAACAAAACTTAGAAATTCAAGCTTTCTTCAAGAAAGAAAGGTGCAAAACAAAATGAGAATCAAGAATCACGTAGAAAAAGCAAACCAAAACAGAGCTTAGAAATTTAAGCTTCATTTAAGAAAGAAAGCTGTAAAACAAAATCAAAACGAGAACGGTAAAAGGAGAGAGAAAGATGCATTAAAAAAGGAAGAACTATGAATGCGGTAATGAAGTTACCTTCTTGTATATATATAAAAATCAGTTTTCAATAATGGAGATAGGGATAGAGAAAGATGCATACAAATACGAAGAACAGTGAATGTTGTAATGAAGTTACCTTCTTGGACGAGAAGTAATGTTAACGATTAGGATTTCAAGCTTTTCTTCAAGAAAGAAAGCTGCAAAACAAGATCAAAACCAAAATCGAGAAATATATAGAAAAAAGCTAACCAAACAGAACTTAGAAAAGCTTTGTACTTAAAGAAAGAAAGGTGCAAAACAAAACGAGAATGAAGAAACACGTAGAAAAAGCAAGCCAAAACAGAGCTTAGAAATTCAAGTTTCCTTCAAGAAAGAAAGCTGCAAAACAAAATCAAAACGCGAATGGAAAAAAGAGAGAGAAAGATGCATAAAAAGGGGAAGAATAATGAATGCGGTAATGAAGTTACCTTCTTTGATGAGAAGTAATGTTGACAATTAGGATTTCAAGCTTTTCTTCAAGAAAGAAAGCTACAAAACAAGATCAAAACCAGAATCAAGAAATATATAGAAAAAATCTAACCAAACAAAACTTAGAAGTCCAAGCTTCCTTTAAGAAAGAAAGTTGCAAAACAAAATCAAAACAATAATGGATACAAGAGAGAAAAATGCATAAAAAGAGGAAGAACAATGAATGCGATACCTTCTTGGACGAGAAGCTGCAAAACAAAATCAAAATGATGCTATTAGAATTTCAAGCTTTTCTTCAAGAAAGAAAGCTGCAAAACAAAATCAAAAGAAGAATCAAGAAATATATAGAAAAATTAAATCAAACATAGCTTAGAAATTCAAGCTTTCTTCAAGAAAGAAAGCTGCAAAACAAAACGAGAAACAAAATGATAATCTAAATGAGAAAATGGATAGAGAAAGGAAACCAAACAGAGCACTTCAACGACAGATGAAGAAGGAAGAGAACTGGGAGCAGAGAGAAAAATTAGATAAGCACAAAAATGAGAGTTCAAAAATGATTTTTTCTACATATAGAAAAAGTAAATCATAGAGAGCATAAAAGCAACACCTTGATTTTCGATAATGGAGATGGGAAAGAACTGGTTGCAAAGGAGATAAATGGGGTGAAAAATCTTTTATGAAATGAAACGGTTCAGTAGTGTGAGTGGAGAGCTCACATGCCCTTTCTTTATGTCATTAATTCCAAATTTACCCCTATACAAGGAGAGCTCACGATTGTATTGTGCGCTTCTTTAGCAACCATCGACAAGACATGCTGTGCAGGAACGCCTTATAACTGCTGCTACTACGACTGGGACATTGTTTAGGAAGGGCTTATCAGAGATAAAAGATAAGGTTTCTGTTAGGAAGACAAAAGTTGAAGAGGTAGATTTGCTAAAACTTTAATAAGTGAAAGTGATTCATCACCACCATTCTCAACACTTGACATGTGTCTATTAACATAACTATGGTTGCATAAATACAAAGTAAAGAGTTAACTATGGTTATGTCAAGGGACACGTGTCAAGTATTGAGAATGGTGGTGAGGGTACACCTTCGGTTAAAATTGTGAGCAAAAATATACCATTTTACTTTGGGAGCATTTTTGCTCACCGCTTTAACCGAATGTGTACCCTCACCACCCTTTTCAACACTTGACATGTGTCTATTGACATAACCATGGTTGCATAAACACAAAGTAAAGAGTTAACTATGGTTATGCCAAGGGACACGTGTCAAGTGTTGATAAGGATGGTGAGGGTACACCTTCGGTTAAAGTGGTGAGCAAAAATATATCATTTTACTTTTGGAGCATTTTTGCTCACCACTTTAACTGAAGGTGTACCTTTACCACCCTTCTTAACACTTGACATGTGTCTATTGACATAACTATGGTTGCATAAATACAAAATAAAGAGTTAACTATAGTTATGCCAAGGGACACGTGTCAAATGTTAAGAAGGGTGGTGAGGGTACATCTTCGGTTAAAGTGGTGAAAAATCTTTTATGAAATGAAACAGTTCAACAGTGTGAGTGGAGAGCTCACATGCCCTTTCTTTATGTCATTAATTCCAAATTTATCCCTATACAAGGAGAGCTCACGATTGTATTGTGTGCATGTTTGTTTCATTGTTTCTAGATTCTATTTAATATAACACAATATGTTACGTAATAATAATGGTCACATTTTACTTTGCTGCTCAAATTTTGATCATGATTGAAGTGTAGAATATCCTCCACAAATGAGTTAAAATGCAATACCATGAAACTGTAATTCATATATATGATAAGAAATTTATATTACCAAACATATAGTTGCTCACTTTTTGGCACACGACTTCTTGTGGTTCTTGTAGGTGCGATTGTCCACAATCGGAGCGTGACACTTCTCTGCATCACAGAATTTGTAGTTTACATGATGGTATGAATTATAATGGGATTTTAACCCATTATAGTTCTCATATCACGTGCAGCATATATTGCATAGGAACTTACCATGAGCTTCTCGGAAATTTTTGGCCAATTCTATAATGTTGAAAGAGAGGCCCTCTGAGTCCCCACACATGTCACACTTGTTCTTGTTGCTCATTTTCTCTGTGAAATGGTATATTTTTGCTCACCACTTTAACCGAAGATGTACAATCACCATCATTCTCAACACTTGACATGTGTCTATTGACATAACTATGGTTGCATAAATACAAAATAAAGTGTTAACTATGGTTATGCCAAGGGACACGTGTCAAATGTTGAGAAGGGTGGTGAGGGTACATCTTCGGTTAAAGTGGTGAAAAATCTTTTATGAAATGAAACAGTTCAACAATGTGAGTGGAGAGCTCACATGCCCTTTCTTTATGTCATTAATTCCAAATTTACCCCTATACAAGGAGAGCTCACGATTGTATTGTGTGCATGTTTGTTTCATTGTTTCTAGATTCTATTTAATATAACATAATATGTTACGTAATAATAATGGTCACATTTTACTTTGCTGCTCAAATTTTGATCATGATTGAAGTGTAGAATATCCTCCACAAATGAGTTAAAATGCAATACCATGAAACTGTAATTCATATATATATGATAAGAAATTTATATTACCAAACATATAGTTGCTCACTTTTTGGCACACGACTTCTTGTGGTTCTTGTAGGTGCGATTGTCCACAATCGGAGCGTGACACTTCTCGGCAGCACAGAATTTGTAGTTTACATGATGGTATGAATTATAATGGGATTTTAACCCATTATAGTTCTCATATCACGTGCAGCATATATTGCATAGGAACTTACCATGAGCTTCTCGGAAATTTTTGGCCAATTCTATAATGTTGAAAGAGAGGACCTCTGAGTCCCACACATGTCACACTTGTTCTTGTTGCTCATTTTCTCTGTGAAATGGTATATTTTTGCTCACCACTTTAACCGAAGGTGTACCATCACCACCATTCTCAACACTTGACATGTGTCTATTGACATAACTATGGTTGCATAAATACAAAATAAAGTGTTAACTATGGTTATGTCAAGGGACACGTGTCAAATGTTGAGAAGGGTGGTGAGGGTACATCTTCGGTTAAAGTGGTGAAAAATCTTTTATGAAATGAAACAGTTCAACAGTGTGAGTGGAGAGCTCACATGCCCTTTCTTTATGTCATTAATTCCAAATTTACCCCTATACAAGGAGAGCTCACGATTGTATTGTGTGTATGTTTGTTTCATTGTTTCTAGATTCTATTTAATATAACATAATATGTTACGTAATAATAATGGTCACATTTTACTTTGCTGCTCAAATTTTGATCATGATTGAAGTGTAGAATATCCTCCACAAATGAGTTAAAATGCAATACCATGAAACTGTAATTCATATATATGATAAGAAATTTATATTACCAAACATATAGTTGCTCACTTTTTGGCACACGACTTCTTGTGGTTCTTGTAGGTGCGATTGTCCACAATCGGAGCGTGACACTTCTCTGCATCACAGAATTTGTAGTTTACATGATGGTATGAATTATAATGGGATTTAAACCCATTATAATTCTCATATCACGTGCAGCATATATTGCATAGGAACTTCCCATGAGCTTCTCGGAAATTTTTGGCCAATTCTATAATGTTGAAAGAGAGGCCCTCTGAGTCCCCACACATGTCACACTTGTACTTGTTGCTCATTTTCTCTGTGAAATGGTATATTTTTGCTCACCACTTTAACCCAAGGTGTATCATCACCACCATTCTCAACACTTGACATGTGTTTATTGACATAACCATGGTTGCATAAATACAAAGTAAATAGTTAACTATGGTTATGTCAAGGAACACGTGTCAAGTGTTGAGAAGGGTGGTGAGGGTACACCTTCGGTTAAAGTGGTGAGCAAAAATATATCATTTTACTTTGGGAGCTTTTTTGCTCACCATTTTAACCGAAGGTGTACCCTCACCACCCTTCTCAACACTTGACATGTCTCTATTGACATAACCATGGTTGCATAAATACAAAGTAAAGAGTTAACTATGGTTATGTCAAGGAACACGTGTCAAGTGTTGATAAGGGTGGTGAGGGTACACCTTTGGTTAAAGTGGTGAGCAAAAATATACCATTTTACTTTGGGAGCATTTTTGCTCACCATTTTAACCGAAGGTGCCTCACCACCCTTCTCAACACTTGACATATGTCTATTGACATAACCATGGTTGCATAAATACAAAGTAAAGAGTTAACGATGGTTATGCCAAAGGACACGTGTCAAATGTTGAGAAGGGTGTTGAGGGTACACCTTCGGTTAAAGTAGTGAGCAAAAATCGTTCACGCTCTGAGAACATCATGTGTTTCAAGTACGCGTAAGTAACATCGGATTGAAATCCACAAAAGTTGTAGCTCATTTTGTTGAGCTGCCAAGCAAATCAACAATAAAATTAATGAAATCATTGAACAAAATAGAAAACAATGTGTTATAACCCACTGCATCAGACACCGCCCATTCACAACAAAACAACTTAAAATGACATCATCATCATTTGGTCTTTTATTCTTTTGATATTACTACTCAATCCATTTTAAATGTGAATTTGGTTGCACAGGGCGTGCAACCAAGCCGTGGATATGACTATAAGAGATATCTTGTGGTTTCTAATGAGAACAAAATATTGATGGTTCAAAAGTGCTTTGAATATATCCCTCTCATACGCTTCACAAGGAAATTTAGAATATTCGAGTTGAATTTCAAAATGTCTGAGTGGGTCGAGAAAAATACTTTAGGTGATGTTGCTCTTTTTGTGGGTGATAGCTCTTCAATATGTGTCTTGGCTTCAAAGTTGGGGTGTCGTTCGAATTGCATTTATTTCAATCACTATAATAACCGTACAGCAAACGATTTCTCATATTATGGACCTCATGATTATGTTGTGTACAATGTGAAAGACAAGAGCGTTTTAAAACCCTACACCGAGGATGTGAAGATCTTACTAAAGAAGAGTAGACAACCTTCAATTTGGGTTGTACCAAGTTGTGTTATGTAAAATACTTTTTACAATATTTCTTATTTTTCTTTGCTCAGCATTTAATGTTTGGGATTTTTGTTTCTGTAACTCTTTTATTTTTGGTTAAAATGTTTTTGTAACTCAATTTATGAGTTCTCATATAAGGAATGTTTGATATTTCACGATTTACGATTTATTAAAGAATTGTGAATAGTTCACAATCTTTCAGACTTGGCCTAGGCCCAGGCCCACTACTCTCAATCTGTTTTAGTTCACAATTCCTTCCTTTTAGAAGCATTATTATCCCAGGCAACTTTAACAGTTGAAGTTGACTATAATCAGTCTTACAACAACCATTGCATTCTATATGTTCCTCGAGTTGCTTGTCTACATCATATACCCATGCCACAAGCGAGCTTTTTTTTTGACAACTTTGCTTGTTGAGATATTTCTTCAACGTGCTCCATGTTTATATGGGTCTTATGCTGAAAACACCTCAGATGAAGAAGAAGGTCAAATGAAAACCACAATCTCATGAATCAATGTTGTGGCACTAGAGTAGAGCATAACATATTATGCTGAAAATATATCATATAATATCATCAGAAAAGAAAAGCAAACAATGCTTCTACATGGCAACGTTGGCGTTCGTCTCTTCCATATCAAGTTGTTTGTCTTACCCCAATAAAAATAAAATTGAAACTTATTATCAGCTGCTAGATTAAGTGCACATACAAAATGGGGTCTCTTTTTTGTGAGGAAAAAATGCAATCATGTGTCGCCTGGATTCTACAAATTAGAAGTTTCATCGCTATAGTTACTGGGTTTGAGCTGAAATTTGTTCAACAGTTCTGAGAAGCTGAGAACATCGTTCACGCTCTGTTGTGGTCCTCTCGGTTGGGCCAGGTTTCTACCCCATCGTTTTTATTACCCAAATTCAATGGTTGTAGACAACAAAACAACTTAAGAAACTTCCCTAAATATAAAAAGATTGAACCGAATCAATTAATGCGATAGTAAAAGAGACCCTTATAAATAATATGAGGCCGAAATAAATAAATAATATGATCCAAAACAGCCCCGAAGACGTCGACTCGAAACAAAAAAAACGAAGTTTCTTCCTAATTTCTACGTGTCTCCTTTCGCGGTCGTATTGGATTGTCCTGATCCTGATGTAGACCTGCATTCTACACAGGGCCAAGCATGCTTTGCCACGTGTCGTCAAGAGAGTGCATCATTGAAGTGCTTAAACAGCATCCACTAACCATCCGCCTCGCCACGTCATGGGCACGTGTTTTACCTACATGGCACTGTAGGCCCGGGATTTGGCGGGGTAAGTATATATAGGAAGCACGTCAGGTATAATTCCGTTTGGATATGCGGATAATTTGGTTTGGATATGCGGATATTCCTTTCCATGATTCTTCCCGCAGCATCTCTCTATTTGTAATGTGGTGGGCCCAGTGGGATTGACGATTGCTGCACCCGGTTGGGTTAGTAGAATTACGAATTTGCCACGCTATTTGAGGTGGTGATCTTTTGATCCATTTAACCAAATTGCCCTTTTTAACTAAGAAGTGCCTGTGTATAGTATTGCCAAAATGTTGAACGACCAGTTTCACCGACACAAAACGGTGTCGTCTTTGCCCTGCTTCTATTGACACCTGTAATTACATGTGTCCATGTGTCGTTTTTTGTTGTTGTCGTAAATTTAGTGGCTTTGGAACGCTGAATTTCCAGAATGCTGTGTCGTTTCCAAAAGCCAATTAAAAAGTCATCCTACTTTATGGCGTTAATCTCACGAAAAACATTGCAAAAACGACAAATCACTTCCCTCCCGTGCTTTCAGAGCCAACAGGCTAATTGCAAACACGACAAATCACTTCCCATAAGGGTATTTTCGTCAACTCAGATTCCGACGTCAGTTACCAAAGCTGAGAATCCGAATCCAGCGAAAGAGGACCAAGAAGGGAAACCGGGGACAATGTGGGGATTTCACTATCATAAAATATAATTACCCTCCCGCATCGGAAGCTCACGTTGGTTTGCGCATTCTCTTTAAAGAGCTCGTACCAAAGCAGTTGTTTGTTGAGCAACTTACATCGAAAAACCAGAGGATTTTGAGGACAGAAACCTCGCGACTCGCGAGAGAATATAGTAGAAAGCATTACACTCAGGCTCGCTCAGCTAAGCTAAATAGGTATATGTTCCTCACCCTGTATATATAAATATCCTTGTAATTTTCAGCTGGATATGTTTCTTTTTTCAAACTTTTTGACCGTTTGTAGTTCTCTTTTGATTGTTTGTTTATTTGGATTTTTTCAATTTGTTGTGTGTTTCAGAACGTTGATTCTCTCTAAGCAAGAAAGATTCTCGTGTTTCTCTTTTGATTGTTTCCAATTTGCTTGGTCAAACGATAAGATTCTTGTATTTTCCCTTTACCGTTTTATTTATTTTTTGTTTGTGGCGAGAACGTGGATGGTTTTTGTTTTTGTGTTTCTTTTTCCAGGAGATTTTTATAAATGGGTTTTTTTTTCAAAGTTTCATGCTTTGTTCTGGTTAGGTGAGTCACAGTTTCAGTTCTGATTGTTAAAAATGTTCCTTTTTCCTGTCTCAAGGCTTTTTCCCCTGTAATTCTGGGTAGTTCGAGATGCGGATGGCTTTAGTTCAGCTGCATGATCTTTAAGTTAGATTGATTTGGATTCTTTTGAAATTTATCAGGATTATAAATCTGGTTTCTTTTTCTGTTCCAATCTATTGAATTTCTACTGGAATTATGGATAATGCTGAAAACTTCGATTGGGAATTTCCTAGTGAATTGACATTCAGGCCATTTACTTTCTCTTAAATACCTGAACCAGCCTCTGACTTTGGCAAGAATGTTTGGAAGTTGGGAATCAGGGAATTGATAGTGAAGTATGTTTATATTTGATTAGAAGTTCTGAATTGGTATTAAAGAAGTCAAATTGAGCTTGTTCCCCCACTCAAGATAATGGAACTGTGAGATATTTGGTATGAATTTGTAGTTCAAAGAATTTTAGGAATTGGTAGTTTCATTGGTTAATTCCGTTCTTGTTGTTTGTGGGATTGCCATCTTGTATGTTACTGACTCACTCTTTCTTTAGCTTGAAGGTTTTGCTGGATAAGAGGAGGTAGAGCTTCTTCTTCCCCTTAATATTGGAGTGAAAATCAATTCATGATTTCAATGTCAGAGCCAGCACCAGAGAGAAATTACAGCAAACCCCCAGGGATTCGGTTATTAGAGTACATAAAGAAATCCCCCCTTTCCTACAAAACCCACCAAGCCATTGTTCTGATTGTTACTTTTTTAGCATATGCTAGCTATCATGCCGCTCGAAAAACCACGAGCGTGGTCAAGAGTACCCTTGATCCTGAATCTTCAGATGTGAGCTTGAAGTTTTTCCCATGGAGGATGACTTACTTAAGTGAACCAGCTGAAGGCAGAAGGTTGTCTAGGATTCTTCGAGATGGTTGGGCCCCGTTTAATGGATCAGATGGCACAGCCTTGCTTGGTGAAGTTGACCTAGCTTTCTTGGCTGTATATGCTATAGGAATGTATTTCTCTGGACATTTGGGTGATAGAACGAACTTAAGGATCTTTCTAACCATCGGAATGGTGGGAGCCGGGGTCTTTACTTCATTATTTGGAATTGGATATTGGGCAAATATTCACACTTTCTATTACTTCCTTGGGGTTCAAATGCTTGCTGGTTTGTTCCAATCGACTGGATGGCCTTCAGTAGTCGCAGTTGTCGGTAATTGGTTTGGGAAGAAGAAAAGAGGGCTGATTATGGGTATATGGAATGCTCATACTTCTGTTGGGAACATTACAGGGTCTTTGGTTGCTTCCGCTCTATTGAAATACGGGTGGGGTTGGTCCTTTGTAGTCCCTGGTCTCATAATTGCTACTGTTGGTGTGGTGGTTTTTCTATTCTTGCCTGTTAGTCCTGACTCTGTTGGAGCCGAAGAAGATGAATTGGACTCTCCCAAGAAATGTGGGGCAGCAGGAGTAACAGAACCATTATTGGAACCAGAGGTTAAGGTGAAGGAGAGTGCTGTGGGGTTCCTAGAAGCTTGGAAAATTCCTGGAGTTGCTCCTTTTGCTCTATGCCTTTTCTTTTCCAAGTTGGTGGCTTATACATTTCTCTATTGGCTTCCTTTCTACATTAGTAACACAGGTAATTCAACTTCCTTGCTGTTTCACATTTGTAGTTATGTTAAGAGCATTTCTTGATGTGCTTTTTTATGGGGGCATATTATTACTGAAATATGATAAGGGCATTGCCAGAGAAGTTAAAGAAACTGAACTTTCACTGAAAATTTTCTACCATTACATGTGGTGTGTAGGTGTCTAGTCTTTGGAGGGAGTTCTCTTTAACTGGCTAGTAGCATATTTCTGTTTGTCAACAATTCAAAATTCAGTCATTGTGAACATTTTAACACATTTTCTCGGCTCACATTACATTTTAACACGGCATACTCTTGTGATTAGCTGACTTACATTTTAACACATGTTGCAGCTATTGACGGAAAGTACTTATCCAGTGAGGCATCTGGTAACTTATCCACATTGTTCGATGTTGGAGGAGTTCTTGGAGGAATCCTTGCTGGCCATATTTCTGATCGTTTAGATGCCAGAGCCATCACAGCTGCAAGTTTCATGTACTGTGCTATCCCTGCTCTCTTTTTCTACCGAAGCTATGGCCATGTATCCATGGCTGTGAACATTGCACTTATGTTCATCACCGGCATGTTTGTTAATGGGCCATATGCTCTAATAACAACAGCTGTGTCCGCAGACCTGGGAACACATAGCTCATTGCGTGGGAATTCGAGGGCATTGGCAACGGTAACAGCAATTATAGATGGAACAGGCTCCATTGGGGCTGCTATTGGTCCATTATTAACCGGCTATATTTCAGCCATAAGCTGGAGTGGAGTTTTCACAATGTTAATGGGAGCAGCTCTAATTGCAGGGCTGCTTCTGACTAGGCTTGTCGTGGCCGAAGTGGCTGCAAAGATTGAAGATTCGAGATCGCGGTCTGCATCAAGGTCTCAACCCACAGTAATTGATGTGTGAAGGATGTTCTAAGGGTTTTTACAACATTTGTTATGAGTGGTATCATCGGGGGTGTCCACAAGCTCTGCTTCAGACTTGCTGCTTATTCAATGAAGAGGAGAAGGATCCTCTGTTATGGTCCTAGGAAGGAGAGGATTTTTTTTAAACTTTCTCCCTAGTATACGTAACACATTGAAGGGAAAGTTGAAGGGAAGAAAAGAAAAGGGGTTGGAATATATCTAGGGCTGTATCTTTGTACTATATCATATGTGTGTGTACATTATTTTGTGCCTTTTAATGAAATTAATCACCGAAGGATGACAAATTCATCCCAAACTGCTATATTGTGTTTGGAAAATCTGGTTGCCATCAACCAAACGCTATGCAGGGTGACAAAAGAGAAAACCAGGAATTTGCTTCTTCTAGATTTGAAGAGGATCCCCTCTCATTTTCATGGAAAAGTATTCAAAAAGCTATCCACCACCGTAACTAAAGTTGCTTGCCACAAATAGTTTTGTCTTGTGATAAAGTGTGTTCAATATTTTTTGTCACTGTTGATGTGATGATGACCAAACAAAATAGTACGGCAAAGAACTTTTGATCCTTTCATTTAGCAAGGCTCTGTGACAAGAACAACTTGCCTCCCTTTTTGTTTGTGCGTTTTAGCAGCTGAGGACCACACAAAGCCTCTCTGCCTGTGTGGGACCAAAGGAGTGGAACTCGAGTTCATTCTGGCCAAAACCTTTTGCATAGCTAAATCCTCTCCACAAAAAACCTTGAACCATTTTGAGCATCAAAGAAAGTGGTAGGCAGCTAATTCATGGCCACGCCACCGCATCTTCAAAGGAAGGAAGGTTTGGTGGGAAACTATCTATGGCTGTCTCCCAAAAACGAGATAATTGGTGGTAGCAATGACAACGACTGTGAAGAAGAAGTTGGAGCCTTTTACATGAACTTTGGGTCACAGTGTTCTCATTGAAACATGGAAGCTTGAAGACCCCACCTATACATTTGTTTGAGGGTAAAGGTTCCTAAAGCCAATAATGGCCCTTTGAATATTAGAGTGGCTGGCTACTGTGAAGGCATTTAGTTTTCCATAATGCACAGAGCGAGTTTAAGGGTTTGATTAAGAAAGAAAGGTAAAAGGAGTTGTTACCATTTCTTTTTATTTACTAAGGACATATACTATGAAGGAGTCATCCCAATGACAATATGATAATTATGGGTAAAATTTCTTTAGTGATTTAAGCCAATCGAAAAGCTAAAACGATCTGGAGAGAATGATCTGGAGAGAATAATAGTAACTTTTTATTTGCCATTTTCTTTTTATAATTAGAAAGTTTGGTGCATTATTGCATGGCAATAAAGAATAACATTGCTGGGGACAGAATCTAAAGCGATGGTGGAGTTCGTGGTTTTATAGCAATTGCAAGAATATTTAGTGTGGGATGGTGTCGTGTTTTGCTACGTTTTCTGTGGCATGTTGCCTTCCCTTTATCCAATAAGCAACAACGACTGAGATAAACAATTCCAATTCATGTCCACCACAAATTAGATACTGCCTGCTCCGCATGATTCACCTAATAATTCAAGCACTACGACTAAACTAATCACCTCTTTAAGTATTTGCTAATCAGATTCCAATTGCATATGAACCACAAACAATATACTGCTAACCGATTATTTTTATATGAGTTTTTGACCTAACCTTGTCCGCCACATTAGACCTTTTTTCATTGTGACTCTTTCTCTATATGATATGACAGAGAGGTAAATATTGCCTTCACCTGATGACCTTTGCCCATTATTTACACGTTTTCAGTAGTTTAGCAGCCAAACAAACGGTCTTTGCTGGGCTGGGCTAGGGTCATCTCTCACTCGCAATGGCATCAACTTGGGTTCAGAACCACAGGCCTCAATATCTTATTTTAAATGTTATCCAGCCCATTTAGAATATACAACACAATGAAGTGCTCTCATTTTTCTTCTCTTTTTTTGGGTGTTGGGGTGGGGTGTTGTGGGGTGGGATGGGGTGGGGGTTGGGGGTAGGGAAGGAGGATAGAATAGGAGCTATCAAACTAAAACGAGCATAAAGAAAGACCCTGGACAAGCAGGGAGCAACCAAACAAATTTGTACCAGCAGCATGAAAAGATAGAAGCAGAAATAGAGGCAACCAAACTTTCATCAGATACCCCATTCCCGAGGAACATCTCTGTGAGGAAATTAACATAAGAAACTCATCTGTCCTGACTCCTGACTGTATTGATGAAAGAATTCAACAACATTTAAGAGGGGCAGGGGGAGAAGATTCATTCCTAAATATTCTATTATCTCTCTCACTCCAAGTTGAGCAAACCACCACTGCCAAGCAGACCTTCCTGACAGTAGTAGCCAGCTTCTTGCCCTCAACTGTGTCAATCCACACATTGTGCCCACTCTACCGAAAGTTCTCCAACCCTCATACCCAAGGCTGATAGTCCCACTCTGCGCGTATTGATACTCTGTTTGGCCTCTTTGCCAATGGCCTTCCATATTTCTATCCAAACTTTTGGACCTTGGACTCCTTAGCCTGCTTTGCAGGAATATTTCCCCCTTTAAAAGTCCCAAATTCAGGGACCTATCTAATCGTCTCTACGCAAAATCTATCTACATTTCTTAGAGGGCTTGAGGTTTTCATGCATAATATCTAATATCATTCATTAATACTACATGTGTAATACATACACATATGTCTCTAAACCATTACCCACTAAAATAAGCTGCTAAAAGGGCTGAACTCTAACAGCTGACTACTTTCACTATGTGAACCTGCACACTCTCACTTGACACTCAAGAATAAGTGTGTAAAATCAAGCAAAACTTTGATTCTCTACTGAAAAATCATCACGATCCATAAGGCATCTTTGCTCAACAGCTGATTACTTTCACTATGTGAAAGTGCACACTCTCACTTGACACTCGAGAATAAGTGTGTACAATCAAGCAAAACTTTGATTCTCCACTAAAAGCATCATGATCCAGAAGGCATCTTTGCTCAACAGCTACTATTGACTCAAACGCTTCATATGTAGCTATGTTTACACAAATGCAGACACAGCAGCAATAAATTGTACAAAGTACAGAACTCCTTCACAACTTTTCAATAACAATGAAAAAGAATATACATTTTTCATTTGAAGATTAAAATTGAAGTTTGAAAGAAACAAGTTCATTACAAATAATCTATAACACTTTCTTCAGTAAATTTTTCTTCATGGGGTACCGATCCCAGAAAAGCAAGAACAAATATTAAAAAAAAGGAATTTCCCAAAACGATAACCTGGGTTCGAAACGGCGTCGCAGAACAACCAATGATCCTATTCGTCGTCTCGCTTCTTGGGCTTGCGGTACTTCTCCTCGTATTGCTTGGCAATGAAGACGGCAGTATCGGCGAGCTTCCTAATGTTAGGAACGGCGTAGTTTTGGGCGATGTAGACCCCTGCAACCGTGCCCATTATGAAGGAGAAGCTGCTCTTAATTATCCCCATCTCAATCTCCACAACAAAATCCCCTGCGATTTCTAGGGTTTTGGATTTGAATACGCGGGTTTTTATGGGGAAGAATTGGGCTCTCAAATTCTGGAATTCTCTGTTTTCGCCTTTTTTTTAATAGTTATACTTGTGCCCAGTCATCCATGTACAACTGTCAAATGCGCCAATTTTTCCAATTATTTTTTTCAGTTATTATCCGGGCTAGTTGTAAACCCAAGCACGACATGAACCAAAAAATCTTTGTTTCTTTACAAAGAATAAACTTTGATTAAACAAATATATTTTCACAACGAGGTATACACTCAACAATCTCACTATAACAAATATTATTAGTTATTATCGTAAATATATTTTTTTTGGTAAATTCCACAATGTCCCAACACTCGAATGGTGGGATTAATCCTGCTCAGAGTTCGAGTTGCCCCTAGTCACAAAGTGCTTCCAACGGGTTTCGAATCCTTGCCATTGAGGCATTAGGTAGCTCGCCAATTGGAGGTGGCAGTTTGCCAACTGCACCATGCCTTGTGGTTTATTATCATAAATATTTTGATTTAAAAAAATTTATTACATAATATACAAAATTCACCTTATAACTTAATATAATGTATTGGAATTCGAATTTGAGACTTTTTTCAATATTTGAAAGAAAAACTACTAGACCACACGTAAGTTTAGTATAATTGAAAATCCTATATCCTTATATGATTGAATCCATCAACCTTATTTAATTAATTATCGCGACTAAATTGACCTCCACAATAGAAAGTATTATTGAATTAGGCAGTTCTAATAAGACCCATTTTTCATAAATGCGTAGTAGGATCTAATCATGCTTTGTGGGTTCAAAGTTCAAACCTATGTAAGAAGAAAAATCACTAAATTGAGATTGAATTGAAACAATTCAATCAATGACCTCCATCTTCAACCTTTTTTTTGTGTGTAAACTTTAATTTTAAAACATAAAAGATCCATGAAAAAATATGGAGGAAAATCTTTTCGGTTCTAGGTGTAGTAATTAGCAACACTTTCTCTTCTTGGGAGAAGACTTAATTTTCTAATACAAAAATGTAATAATATTCAGCAAAACGTTCTTTTATTTTATTTCCTCCCAATAAAAAGTTAAAAAAACGAATAAAAAACCCAAAAACAAGCGTTGCCTGTCAGGGAAGGTGCCTCTCGCTTTTGCTTTCCACTTCGCGCAAAAATTGACCCAGCATATTATCAACTGTCTCTTCAACAGTCAAAATATAAAAACCGAAAATTAAAAATTAAAGAAAATAAAATCTCTCTCTCTCTGTCTCTCTCTTTTCTGCGAAAAAAATCTCGACGCGGGTGAAAATTGCAGAAAACCCCAACCGACGCTAGCAGAGCGTCAGCGTCGTCTCAGCTCAAATCAGGTCCGTGATTCGCTCGATCTTTGCTTATTTCTCGTTTAATTAATACCAAACGCGGAAGATTCATGCTTGATTTCGCCTAATCATCTTTGATTTTAAAGTTTTTGCGCATGTTTTCATGACTTCGAATTATAGGGCTTCGCAATCTTATGTTTTGGCAGTTTATAATAGCAATTAGAAGAAAATATTGATCCTCTGATTGAGTTTACATTTTTTTAGGTATGTATGCAACTCGTTCGTTTAGGGGACTTCCATTTCGTCACATTTTGTTGCCGATTCTGGTTTCGATTTCGACGAATTTAATTAATTAATTATTTTTTGAAAGTGTTATTAATTTTCTAGTTTTTAAAAGCAAATTTTTTGTTTAATTAAAATCTCATAGTTACACATTTTTTAGCATCCTAACAGCACGTCCTAGTTATTATTGTGGTCTCAATGTTATTTATTGTTCATTCAAGAAAATGAACATTATTGTAGCTTTTGCTCGGCAGGTTACCTGGTAAGCTTGGAATTTACCATGGTATGTTGACGTTAACGCTTGGTGGTGTGTGAAGCTAACTCAATGGCAAGCTATGGTCAAACTCAGCAAGGGATCATGCTGATTCGGTGGTGATGAAAATTTTGGAGTTGGTTATTAGTAAAGAGGTTGAATTTGTCACACATGGGTTTGCGGTATATAGCCATCTCTGCAGTATGTACGGCGATAAGCTTTGCGGGTCTCCAATTGTGGACAGAAACTTCTTTAGTTAAACTAAAATCAGATGGACTAATTGGAGATAATTTGATTCCTGCGGCCAATTTTGGACATGTAGTTGATCTGCTTTTGGGTTCTTACGCCACTGTTGGACTGCTGGCAAATTTTGTACTCAATGCATTTGTTTTACTCGTTCTATTTCTCAAGGTGATTTTCTACCTCGTTTTGAAACTTCTGTTGTTACACAATTGTTAGTTTGATGGATGCATGAACTGAGGTGAATACTTAACTAGGGAATGAGCATTGAATATTTTGTGCAGTGGGTCTATTAGTTTATTGGTCCTAGTGCAAAGCTCTTTGTATGTGAGGTATTGCTGTTGGTACAAGTTCTAGTGATTGCCCATGTTATTGTATTTACTTTCTTTTCTTGTGTTACTTTGATGAAGGTAATGATAAGAAACAAGTTTTCTACATGGTGTCTTCTAGAGGTGGTCAGTTTGATTTAAGACACCAGATGCAATTAGGGTTGAAATGCAATATCCATGGTTACTATTCAAACAAGCAAAAAGAATGTTGGAGCTACTAAACTACTCCATTGCCTCTGTTTGCCTCGGATGAAATTGAAATTTATATCCGCAAGGTTGGTTGGCTTATTCTGATGTTTGTTTCTGATTTGCAGACTATATTCTTTGTGGAGTTGTATCCTTCTGAAACTCGCAAATTGGTCGAACGCCTTATCAATTATGTTATTTACAAGGTAAGTGCTTTAACTTGTGGTCAGTTACTTATAAATGGGAGAAGGAAACATGATTCCTTCTTATGAGGAGAGAATCAATGTTTCAACTTGATAAATTTTCAGTTTTAATTGTTTTATAATAATGTTCAATAACTCCTCCTTTATCCAATATGTATTGTTCAATAATATCTTTATGCACATCAATAAATATCAAACAGGGCACGTTTCTACCACTGGTTATTCCTCCTACGATATATCATGCAGGCCTGTGGTCGGTCTGGTTGATTGTTCTTTGTTCTCTAAAGGTATATGACATGATTCTTATGAAGAACATGGTGTTTATGGATTCAGTATATAACTCCACAACTTACTTCTAACCTATCTTTTGCATGTTGTACTTGTACAGATGTTTCAAGCTTTGGCTAGAGATCGACTTGAACGATTGAATGCATCTCCTTCTGCCACACCATTGTCATATTTTCGTGTGTATTCAGTGTTATTGTTGGTTCTCACTGTTGATGTTTTCTGGTATTGTTTTACCCCCTTTGTTGTTGCATAAGTCCGTATTACTTAGAATGCCTCATATTATCTTGTTCGGTGCTTGCAGGATAAGGCTGTGTGTGGTGATATATAAAACTCTGGGTTTATCCATGTTTCTCTTGTTATTATTTGAGCCTTTCAGTATTGCATTTGAAACACTGCAGGTAATGTCATGGCAACTTTGTTGATGAATAGATTTTATAACTTCATCATGCTTTCTATGAAATTTTAGAACTCTAGTTGAGAGGGTTGGTTGACTTATCACAATGTTTTTGTAGGCTATTTTGGTGCATGGATTTCAGTTACTTGATATATGGATCCATCATTCAGCATGGAACAGTGAAAATTGCGAGAGGTCCAAATTATTTGATACATCAGCTGCCGGTAGTTCTCCAAATTTACATTTCTTTTCTCACATTGCAAGTGGGATTTTTGGGTGTTCTTATGTTATATAGTACAGTGTTCTCTCCCCTCCTATTAATGGGGTAAAGGATTACTTGACCTGTAGGATGTAAATCGGGGTTACATGTGTTTAATAAAATAGTCACTGTTTTCATGTCGCTGTCTGAATGCAGGTTTATTGTTGGAATGGAAAGGCAGTCTTACTCGGAATTTGGGCTTTGTCCTAGACATGGCAACATTGTTAATGGCACTTGGTCACTATGTGCATATTTGGTGGCTTCATGGCATGGCATTCCATCTAGTGGATGCAATCCTTTTTCTAAACATACGTGTAAATATTTGTGTAAATATTTCATTCTACTTTCTATTTGAACATTTATTTTCTTTTGTACTTGATGCCCCAATATCATCTTCTTCCTAATTATGTATTCATTATTGGGCAGGCCTTGCTAAGTGCAATTATAAAACGTATAAAAGGGTTCGTCAAACTAAGAAAAGCCTTGGGCGCTCTTCATGCAGCACTTCCAGATGCAACATCTGAAGAACTACGAACATATGATGATGAATGTGCAATTTGTAGGGTATGCTTGGTTTTCTCCCCTAATTGTTTACCATTCAGTTTTCTCTTGGTTCCCTAACTTACTTGGAAAATATCAGGAACCTATGGCTAAGGCTAAAAAACTACACTGTAGTCACCTTTTTCATCTTGCGTGCTTGAGATCTTGGTATGGTTCATGTTATTTATTAAACCCTGGCTTTTCCTTTATTTTTATTTTAGAGCATGTGATGCCTTATAGAAAATAATGAAAATTATTAATAATTGCAGGTTGGACCAAGGTTTGAATGAGATATATTCATGTCCAACTTGTCGCAAGCCACTTTTTGTAGGCAGAACTGAAAATGAAGTAAATCCCCGCAATGAAGAAACTTCGAATGATGAGCAGCTTGCGCGTCAAATAAGTTCAGGACTTGATCGACAAAATAGTTCTGGACATACAATTCCTACTGGTGCGTTCCCCAATCAGGCTCAGAATCTTACAGAAGGTGGTCCATGGAGGTATGCTTCCTTACCTAGGATTACTGTAGTTTATGCAAAGAATACTTCTGTTAACTTGTTACTGAGGCTAGAGATGGTGCTATAAATTATAATTTGTTGAAAGACTAAAACCCCGATTTGGGGTCCAACAGCCACCAACTGTACAATCAGACCAGCTATCATCTACATATTCAAGTTAGATTGGAAAAAATTTATTCCGGTTTGCATGCTGTTCAAAATTTCATTCGGTGGCTAGATTCCAGCACATACAGAAAAAGGTACAATACTCTGGTTGGTTGCAGAATCCTTGAAAGTTTATGTATAACCAGACCACCACTCCTAGCTTCTCCCTTAAACTATTTGATTGGGACTGATAGAAAGCAACCAATTTCTTCTGTTGCTGTTGTTCTTGAATCTGCTAGGTGCTGTACAAGAAAAGAAATATATGAGAGAATAAATACAACATGTAAATTGGTTGTCATTTTCAGAAAGAAAAAAAGTTCAAATATTATACACAAAACATATCATGCTTTTCTTTATGCCGCATAGGGGTGCAGGACTGGATTCAAATTGGTTGCATAATTGGCCAAGTGAGGGAGTTGATGGGGCAGGTCCTTCTACTGCTATCGGATCTGTTGGACTGGGGAGAGTTCAGATGATGATGAGGCATCTTGCATCTGTCGGAGAAACTTATGCCCAGACGGCCCTTGAAGATGGTACTTGGAGCCTATGGCCTATGAGTCCCTCTCAGGTTGCTGCAACTGGTCCATCTAATCCTCCTGCTGATGATGGAAGATACCATGGAGGAGCACGGAGCTTGCATATGAGAACTCCCTCACGTACTGTGAATGACAACCTAGCAAACATACTTGCTATGGCTGAGACAGTGAGGGAAGTTCTGCCTCATATGCCGGATGACCTAATTTTCCAGGTGCAGTTTTTTTTTAACGACACAATTGTGCCTTTTTATTATTTTAATAAGAGTATATTGCCAAATGTCAGTCTTATAAACATTGCATTTGAAGCCTTGTTCTTCACCTTTGGGTTTCTACTTTCATTTTATATTCTTTAACGTATTGAATTTTGTAGGATTTGCAGCGAACAAATTC